>NW_027045273.1:0-300000 GCF_963576615.1 Watersipora subatra
GAAATTCATGTTGAACTTTCATGCGCATACTAGTAGACGTACCACTAGTAAGTTGATTTGTAGGAAAGAAAAGTTGTAACAATACTTCAGTTTATTTAGTTTTCAAGAAATTATCAGAACAAGTTAACCTTTTATGTCCTATGTTTGACTATGTTAGTGTAAATCTTTCGCATAACTAAGGAGGTTGTTTTTATTGTTACTGATTTTTCATCGTCTAGGTGACCATCTCTTTGAACAGGAATGAGATGTCTCATTCACGATTCTTCTGTGTTTTCATGCTTTGAATGGGTTAGGAATTGCCCTACCATTTCATCAATTCGGAGTTGCACTATTTAGATCATTCCAAGATGAGCGATGTATTCCTCAAAATAAAACTTGTTAGAGTTTTTCTAACTTTTTTCATATCAGGGTCACTTTTCAATTCATGAGTAGCCAATCGCCAGATCAAAATAAGAAATTATTTCATCATCTTCATATGAGCAACCCATCATTCGCATGTAAATATTAATATGAAAGTAACAGGTCCAGATGAAATAGTATGGAGAAGCAGTAGAATGTTTTTGTAGCCGATACCCGCATAGCTGTGTGAAGTACGCTGAAATATTTTTTACCTCTACTGGGGAGAGCTTAGCTGAGTATTATCAAATCCGATCCATCAGCAGTCAGCATTTCTGTGATACTGAATAGTACTCCCACGGCAAATACCTTCACATAAATTTATCGAAGCGAAATGGTCTGGAATAGGTTTGGATTCGTCTGTTCTTGTGATTTGGAGTGGAAGCAACTCCAAATCTATTCAAATCATGGAAACGCTCTGATTCTCAGGTGCTTTGATTCTGCTCTCATATTAATTTGTGATATTTGTAGGTGTTTTCTCAAAAGATGGACTTTTTCTCCGGCAGCTGATTCTTGATGGTCACTGGGATGACGTGCTTGAGTTCCTTCTGCCGCTCCATGGGGTGGAGGGCTTTGACAAAAACGCTGCCTTTACCTCATTTACAAGCATAAATTCCTGGATCTCCTTTGCATAAAGTTGGATCCTGGACCGTTACAGGTAAGTTGTCCTGACAGGCCATTACATGTGATAGTATCTGACAGGTCATTACATGGGAGAGTGTCTGACAGGCCATTACATGTGAGAGTATCTGACAGGCCATTACATGTGAGTGTGTCTGACAGGCCATTAAATGTGAGTGTGTCTGACAGGCCATTACATGTGAGAGTGTCTGACAGGCCATTACATGTGAGAGTATCTGACAGGCCATTACATGTGAGAGTGTCTGACAGGCCATTACATGTGAGAGTATCTGACAGGCCATTACATGTGAGTGTGTCTGACAGGCCATTACATGTGAGTGTGTCTGACAGGCCATTACATGTGAGAGTGTCTGACAGGCCATTACATGTGAGAGTGTCTGACAGGCCATTACATGTGAGTGTGTCTGACAGGCCATTACATGTGAGAGTGTCTGACAGGCCATTACACGTGGTTGTGTCTGACAGGCCATTACATGTGAGTGTGTCTGACAGGCCATTACATGTGAGTGTATCTGACAGGCCATTACATGTGAGTGTGTCTGACAGGCCATTACATGTGAGTGTGCCTGACAGGCCATTACATGTGAGTGTGCCTGACAGGCCATTACATGTGAGTGTATCTGACAGGCCATTACATGTGAGTGTGTCTGACAGGCCATTACATGTGAGAGTGTCTGACAGGCCATTTCACGTGGGAGTGTCTGACAGGCCATTACACGTGAGTTTGTCTGACAGGCCATTACATGTGAGTGTGTCTGACAGGCCATTACATGTGAGGGTGTCTGACAGGCCATTACATGTGGGAGTGTTTGACAGGCCAATACATGTGAGTTTGTCTGACACTCACATTACATGTGAGTGTGTTTGACAGGCCATTACATGTGAGAATACATATAATTATAGTTACAACTACACGTGCCATGAAGTTGTCACTCATTGACTCACTGTTTTCTAAAAACACTTTTAGTTCTGATGCTACTTTGTTTGGATGTTTAGTTTCTTCAGTTTTTGTATTTTCGATTAAACACAGTCTGTTTCTGACATCTGTGATTGGCTAATGTCTTCCTTGGCTGTCATTCCATCATCATCCCTGTGGTTGGCTAGCAATCATTATTTTTTCATTTTGTTCATACAGAACCATGACTCCACATTGGACGAGGTCGTCAGCTGCCTCACTGAGTTAGAGCATCTTTGTTCTGATAGTAAGGAGTATGACAACTTGTGCTTTCTATTGACTCTTCCCTCCATTTCCTCTGATCAGGCCTACAAGAATTGGAACCCTTCCAGCGCCCGTATCAACTGCTTTAATGAGGTCGGCTCTCCATGTTGTTTTATTGCATGGGGTTACTTAGTCAGTGGGGTTATTATCTACACTCCTTGCTTTGTACAGTTACATGCTCTCCATGTTCTTATTGCATGGGGTTACTTAGTCAGTGGGGTTATCATCTACACTCCTTGCTTTGTACAGTTACATGATCTCCATGTTCTTATTGCATGGGGTTACTTAGTCAGTAGGGTTATCATCTTCACTCCTTGCTTTGTACAGTTAGATGCTTTCCATGTTCTTATTGCATGGGGTTACTTAGTCAGTGGGGTTATCATCTACACTCCTTGCTTTGTACAGTTACATGCTCTCCATGTTCTTATTGCATGGGGTTACTTAGTCAGTGGGGTTATCATCTACACTCCTTGCTTTGTACAATTACATGCTCTCCATGTTCTTATTGCATGGGGTTACTTAGTCAGTGGGGTTATCATCTACACTCCTTACTTTGTACAATTACATGCTCTCCATGGTCTTATTGCATGGGGTTACTTAGTCAGTGGGGTTATCATCTACACTCCTTGCTCTGTACAGTTACATGCTCTCCATGTTCTTATTGTATGGGGTTACTTAGTCAGTGGGGTTATCATCTACACTCCTTGCTTTGTACAATTACATGCTCTCCATGTTCTTATTGCATGGGGTTACTTAGTCAGTAGGGTTATCATCTACACTCCTTGCTTTGTACAGTTACATGCTCTCCATGTTCTTATTGCATGGGGTTACTTAGTCAGTAGGGTTATCATCCACACTCCTTGCTTTGCACAATTACATGCTTTCCATGTTCTTATTGCATGGGGTTACTTAGTCAGTTGGGTTATCATTTACACTCCTTGCTTTGCACAATTACACTTCAGTACTAACATTTGTAACTATACAGTAATCCATCACTACTTCCTGGCTCACCATTCACGGATTCAGTACTTCACAGTAGAAAATTTTTGTTAAAATCGAGAGAAAATTAATTAAAAACCATTTAAAAAGTAAAATACATAAGACACATCAATCTCATGAATTATAAACATGTGACTTCCTTCTCACAACGAACCGAGTTAACACAAGTATGAATATTCAGGTCAGATGAAGTCCAAACTACGTTCATACTATGTAAGTGTATTCTGTGGTTTTAAATACTGGGACTGGGGTTGAAATATAAACTGTAGGTCAATCAATATAACTTCAAATTACTTATTATATAAGAAAGCAATACAATATGTTTAGAAAGCAGTGTAAGTGTTTTGGTGTTAAAATTTTGGCTCTTACATATACTTTAAAACATAAGCTTTTATTTAGCAAATTTTCACTTATCACTGGGACGCCGGTTCCCCTTGACAACCTTATATCAACTGTACTTGAATATTCCATGTACACAGTTAGTATAGATAGCATGAGTTCCATTAACTTTGGCTGTGCTAAATGATAGATACAACCTTAGGCCTTAGTGAAGTTTTGATCACACATAGCCTAATGATACAATTGAACAACATTTTTACCATGATGGTAAATTTATCAAAACCATTGCTTGGCGAGGAGGTTTTTAGCCCTACCAGCAATAACTACAACCTGTACAGTATATTACAAATCATGGATGTAGGGAATGTTTAAACACGATGTTTGAGAAGGTTTTATGTTCTTATTTTGCTGTCAATATTGTCTCTGTTCTTTCAGCTATACCCACTGGTCAGCAGGTTCATCGGGCTTGAAAAGGCAGCACCGAGCAATTCATCAGCTAAACACGACAGACTAGTTAACCTGCTTGCTAAAGGTCAGTTTTCAGACTAGTTAATCTGTTCACTATATGTCAGTTTTCAGACTAATTAACCTGCTCACTAAAAGTCAGTTTTCAGACTAGTTAACCTGCTCGCTAAAGGTCAGTTTTTAGACTAGTTAACCTGCTTGCTAAAGGTCAGTTTTCAGACTAGTTAACCTGCTCGCTAAAGGTCAGTTTTTAGACTAGTTAGCCTGCTCACTAAAGGTCAGTTTTCAGACTAGTTAACCTGCTCGCTAAAGGTCAGTTTTTAGACTAGTTAGCCTGCTCACTAAAGGTCAGTTGTCAGACTAGTTAACCTGCTCATTAAAGGTCAGTTTTCAGACTAGTTAACCAGCTCACTAAAGGTCAGTTTTCGGACTAGTTAACCTGCTCACTAAAGGTCAGTTTTCAGACTAGTTAACCTGCTAGCTATAGGTCAGTTTTCAGACTAGTTAATGGTATTAGTACCTTCCATTGCAATGAATTCTCCAACTGTGGACTATGTCATACCTATTGTACTCGTTGGTTCCGTTGCAAGGAAAGTTACAACTGTGGGTCATGTCATATCTATTGTATTTGTAGCTTCCATAGCAGTGAAAGCTACAGCTGTGGGTCGTGTCATAACCATTGTACACGTAGCTTCGATTGCAATGAAAGCTACAACCGTAGATCATGTCATACCTATTCTACTTGTAGCTTCCCTTGCATTGAAAGTTACAACTGTGGGTCATGTCATACCTATTGTACTCGTAGTTTCCATTGCAATGAAAACTACCACTGTGGATTATGTCATACCTATTCTACTTGTAGCTTCCATTGCGATGAAAGCTACAACTGTGATGTGTGTTTGAATACCTGTGTGTGTGCGTGTGTGTATGCATGTGCGTCCACGTGTGTGTGTGTGTGTGTGTGCGCTTGTATGTGTATGCGTTTTGTTCGTGTGTTTGAACATGTATACATGCGTCTATGCAGGTCTGCGCATCTGTCCTCGTGCTATGTGTATGTGTCTTCGCAGTTGTTAGCATGATTTTGGATGTGTGTCTGTCCGTGTCTGCGTGACTGTCTTCGGAATTATCATCATTTTTCTTCAAACTTTGCTCCAAATATTGCAGGTTTGTCAAGGTTAATTTTGTTGAATCACAACAAGATCTTCAAAGTCTGTCAAGAAGTTACTAAAATCTTCAAGGACGGCTTTTTAACTCGAAATTTGAAGGTACAGTTGGAACTATCAAGCTGTCAATATTTGGGACCTCTCTCAAGCTGCTATTGTGAACTCTCAATAGAACATTGATTGTTAAACGAATCAAATCCGTTGCATTTACTTGTACATACATGTATCCGGTTACATAAGTGTGTTTGTATGTGCATGCATGTTGGTGGGAGTTTGGTGTGTGCAAGCGTGTTTGCGCATGATTGCTATGCGTGACCGTATGTGAGTCTGACTATGTGTGTGTGCAAGTGTGTGTTCGTTTAATCGCCCAAGTGTGTTTCTGTGTGTGTCTCTGCGTGTGAGTTTGTGTATTTCTGTGCACAGCCGTGTCTGTACATTTTTCTATGCTTGTGTATCTGAGTTTGGGTGTGTTTGCGCGCGTGTGTGTGTGTGTCGCTGTCCGTGTCTGTGTGTATGCCTTTGCACGTTTATGGCAGGTGTCTGTTCTGAGCAAGTATATGAATGTATTTGTCCGTCTCTGTGTCTGCGTGACTATTATTAGAGTTACCATCAAAGCTCTGGAAACATTTTTCCAAATGGTGCAATATCACGAGATTTAATATGGGGAACTTTATTCAATCACGCCAAGCTGTTTTAATCTGTCAAGAGGTTACCGTGCACTTTAAAAACAAGTTTTATACGTGCAAGTAAAAGATACATTTAACACTATTTAATGTGTGTTTGAAGACCTGTGTGTGTGCATGCGTGTATGAATGTGTGTCCACGTGTGTGTGTGTGTGCGCGCCTGTATGTGTATGAGTTTTGTTTGTATGTGTGAACATGCATGTGTGTGTCTATGCAAGTCTGCGCATCTGTCCTTGTGCTATGCATATGTGTCTTCGCAGTTGTTAGCATTCTTTTGGATGTGTGTCTGTCTGTGTCTGCGTGACTGTCATCAGAATTATCATTATTTTTTGTAAAACTTTGCTCCAAATGTTGCAGGTACGCCAAGGTGAATTTTGTTCATTAACAACAAGAATTTCAAAGTGTGTCAAGAGGTTACTATAATCTTCAAGGACGGCTTCTCACTCGAAAGTTGAAGGTACAGTTGGAACTATCAAACTGTTCCTATTTTGGACAGCTATCAAGCTGCCACAATGAACTCTCAAAAGAACATTTGGCGATTGATAATCAAATCAAATCCGTTGAATTTAATGGTACATACATGTATCTGGTTACATAAGCGCGTGTGTATGTGCATGCGTGTTGGTGAGAGTTTGGTGTGTGCAAGTGTGTTTGCGCAAGACTGCGTGTGTGTGACTGTATGTGTGTGCGGCTATGCGTGCGTGCAAGTGTCTGTTTGATCGCCTGAGTGTGTTTCTGTGTGGGTCTCTGCATGTGAGTTTGTGTATTTCTGTGCACAGCTGTGTCTGTACATCTTTGTATGTTTGTGTATCTGAGTTTGGGTGTGTTTGCACGCGTGTGTGTGTGTGTGTGTGTGTGTGTGTGTGTGTGTGTGTGTGTGTCGCTGTCTGTGTCTGTGTGTATATCTTTGCGCGTTCATGTCTGTGTCTGTTCTGAATAAGTATATGAATGTATTTGTCCGTCTCTGTGTCTGCGTGGCTATTATTAGAATTACCATCAATGTTCTGCAAACATCTTTTCAAATGGCGCAATCTCGTGAGGTTTAATGTGGGGAACTTTATTCTATCACGCCAAGCTGTTTTAATCTGTATGTGCATGCGTGCATGTGCATCTGTATGTTTTAATTTGTATGTGCATGCGTGTTGGTGAGAGTTTGGTGTGTGCAAGTGTGTTTGCGCAAGACTGCGTGTGTGTGACTGTATGTGTGTGCGGCTATGCGTGCGTGCAAGTGTCTGTTTGATCGTCTGAGTGTGTTTCTGTGTGGGTCTCTGCATGTGAGTTTGTGTATTTCTGTGCACAGCTGTGTCTGTACATCTTTGTATGTTTGTGTATCTGAGTTTGGGTGTGTTTGCACGCGTGTGTGTGTGTGTGTGTGTGTGTGTGTGTGTGTGTGTGTGTGTGTGTGTGTGTCGCTGTCTGTGTCTGTGTGTATATCTTTGCGCGTTCATGTCTGTGTCTGTTCTGAATAAGTATATGAATGTATTTGTCCGTCTCTGTGTCTGCGTGGCTATTATTAGAATTACCATCAATGTTCTGCAAACATCTTTTCAAATGGCGCAATCTCGTGAGGTTTAATGTGGGGAACTTTATTCTATCACGCCAAGCTGTTTTAATCTGTCAAGAAGTTACAGTGCACTTTATAAACAAGTTTTATACCTGAAAGTAAAACATACATTTAAAACCATTTAATGTGTGTTTGCATACACGTATGTGTGCGTGTGTGTGTGCATGTGTGTATACATGTGTGTATCCATGTGTTTCTATGCGTGTGTGTGTGCGCCTGGATGTGTATGCGTTTTGTTTGTATGTGTGAACATGTATGTGTGTGTCTACGCGAGTCTGCGCACCTGTCCTCGTGCTATGTGTATGTGTCTTCGCAGTTGTTAGCAGGTTTTTGAATGTGTGTCTGTCTGTGTCTGGGTGACTGTCATCGGAATTATCATTATTTTTTTTCAAAATTTGCTCCAAATGTTGCAGGTACGCCAAGGTGAATTTTGTTCAATAACAACAAGATTTTCAAGTTTGTCAAAATGTTACCATAATCTTCAAGGACGGCCTTTCAACTCGAAGGTTGAAGGTACAGTTGGAACTATCAAACTGTCACTATTTGGGACCGTTATCAAGCTGCTACGGTGAACTATCAATAGAACATTTGGCGATTGATAAACGAATCAAATCCGATGCATTTAGTGGTACATACATGTATCCTGTTACATAAGTGTGTTTGTTTGTGCATGCATGTTGGTGGGAGTTTGGTGTGTGCAAGCGTGTTTGCGCATGACTGTGTGTGCGTGACCGTATGTGAGTCTGACTATGTGTGTGTGCAAGTGTGTGTCTGTTTAATCGCCCAAGTGTGTTTCTGTGTGTGTCTCTGCGTGTGAGCTTGTGTATTTCTGTGCACAGCTGTGTCTGTACATCTTTGTATGTTTGTGTATCTGAGTTTGGGTGTGCACGCGTGTGTGTGTGTGTCGCTGTCCGTGTCTGTATGTATGCCTTTGCACGTTTATGTCTGTGTCTGTTCTGAGCAAGTATATGAATGTATTTGTCCGTCTCTGTGTCTGCGTGGCTATTATTAGAATTACCATCAAAGCTCTGCAAACATTTTTCCAAATGCGGCAATATCGTGAGATTTAATGTGGGGAACTTTATTCAATCACGCGAAGCTGTTTTAATCTGTCAAGAGGTTACCGTGCACTTTAAAAACAAGTTTTATACCTGCAAGTAAAAGATACATTTAACACTATTTAATGTGTGTTTGAATACCTGTGTGTGTGCGTGTGTGTATGCATGTGCGTCCACGTGTGTGTGTGTCGCTGTCTGTGTCTGTGTGTATGTCTTTGCGCGTTCATGTCTGTGTCTGTTCTGAGCAAGTATATGAATGTATTTGTCCGTCTCTGTGTCTGCGTGGCTATTATTAGAATTACCATCAAAGCTCTGCAAACATTTTTCCAAATGCGGCAAAATCGCGAGATTTAATGTGGGGAACTTTATTCAATCACGCGAAGCTGTTTTAATCTGTCAAGAGGTTACCGTGCACTTTAAAAACAAGTTTTATACCCGCAAGTAAAAGATACATTTAACACTATTTAATGTGTGTTTGAATACCTGTGTGTGTGCGCGTGTGTATGCATGTGCGTCCACGCGTGTGTGTGTGTGTGTGTCGCTGTCTGTGTCTGTGTGTATGACTTTGCGCGTTCATGTCTGTGTCTGTTCTGAGCAAGTATATGAATGTATTTGTCCGTCTCTGTGTCTGCGTGGCTATTATTAGAATTACCATCAATGTTCTGCAAACATCTTTTCAAATGGCGCAATATCGCGAGGTTTAATGTGGGGAACTTTATTCTATCACGCCAAGCTGTTTTAATCTGTCAAGAAGTTACAGTGCTTTTTAAAAACCAGTTTTATACCCACAAGTAAAAGATACATTTAACACTATTTAATGTGTCTTTGAATACCTGTGTGTGTGCGTGTGTGTATGCATGTGCGTCCACATGTGTGTGTGTGTGCGCTTGTATGTGTATGCGTTTTGTTTGTGTGTTTTAACATGTATACATGCGTCTATGCAGGTCTGCGCATCTGTCCTCGTGCTATGTGTATGTGTCTTTGCAGTTGTTAGCATGATTTTGGATGTGTGTCTGTCCGGGTCTGCGTGACTGTCTTCGGAATTATCATCATTTTTCTTCAAACTTTGCTCCAAATATTGCAGGTTTGCCAAGGTTAATTTTGTTGAATCACAACAAGATCTTCAAAGTCTGTCAAGAGGTTACTAAAATTTTCAAGGACGGCTTTTTAACTCGAAATTTGAAGGTACAGTTGGAACTATCAAGCTGTCAATATTTGGGACCTCTCTCAAGCTGCTATTGTGAACTCTCAATAGAACATTGATTGGTAAACGAATCAAATCCGTTGCATTTACTTGTACATACATGTATCCGGTTACATAAGTGTGTTTGTATGTGCATGCATGTTGGTGGGAGTTTGGTGTGTGCAAGCGTGTTTGCGCATGACTGCTATGCGTGACCGTATGTGAGTCTGACTATGTGTGTGTGCAAGTGTGTGTTTGTTTAATCGCCCAAGTGTGTTTCTGTGTGTGTCTCTGCGTGTGAGTTTGTGTATTTCTGTGCACAGCCGTGTCTGTACATTTTTCTATGCTTGTGTATCTGAGTTTGGGTGTGTTTGCGCGCGTGTGTGTGTGTGTGTCGCTGTCCGTGTCTGTGTGTATGCCTTTGCACGTTTATGGCAGGTGTCTGTTCTGAGCAAGTATATGAATGTATTTGTCCGTCCCTGTGTCTGCGTGGCTATTATTAGAATTACCATCAATGTTCTGCAAACATCTTTTTAAATGGCGCAATATCGCGAGGTTTAATGTGGGGAACTTTATTCTATCACGCCAAGCTGTTTTAATCTGTCAAGAAGTTACAGTGCACTTTATAAACAAGTTTTATACCTGAAAGTAAAACATACATTTAAAACCATTTAATGTGTGTTTGCATACACGTATGTGTGCGTGTGTGTGTGCATGTGTGTATACATGTGTGTATCCATGTGTTTCTATGCGTGTGTGTGTGCGCCTGGATGTGTATGCGTTTTGTTTGTATGTGTGAACATGTATGTGTGTGTCTATGCGAGTCTGCGCACCTGTCCTCGTGCTATGTGTATGTGTCTTCGCAGTTGTTAGCAGGTTTTTGAATGTGTGTCTGTCTGTGTCTGGGTGACTGTCATCGGAATTATCATTATTTTTTTTCAAAATTTGCTCCAAATGTTGCAGGTACGCCAAGGTGAATTTTGTTCAATAATAACAAGATTTTCAAGTTTGTAAAGATGTTACCATAATCTTCAAGGAAGGCCTTTCAACTCGAAGGTTGAAGGTACAGTTGGAACTATCAAACTGTCACTATTTGGGACCGTTATCAAGCTGCTACGGTGAACTATCAATAGAACATTTGGCGATTGATAAACGAATCAAATCCGATGCATTTAGTGGTACATACATGTATCCTGTTACATAAGTGTGTTTGTTTGTGCATGCATGTTGGTGGGAGTTTGGTGTGTGCAAGCGTGTTTGCGCATGACTGTGTGTGCGTGACCGTATGTGAGTCTGACTATGTGTGTGTGTGCAAGTGTGTGTTCGTTTAATCGCCCAAGTGTGTTTCTGTGTGTGTCTCTGCGTGTGAGCTTGTGTATTTCTGTGCACAGCTGTGTCTGTACATCTTTGTATGTTTGTGTATCTGAGTTTGGGTGTGCACGCGTGTGTGTGTGTGTGTGTGTCGCTGTCCGTGTCTGTATGTATGCCTTTGCACGTTTATGTCTGTGTCTGTTCTGAGCAAGTATATGAATGTATTTGTCCGTCTCTGTGTCTGCGTGACTATTATTAGAGTTACCATCAAAGCTCTGCAAACATTTTTCGAAATGCGGCAATTTCGCGAGATTTAATGTGGGGAACTTTATTCAATCACGCGAAGCTGTTTTAATCTGTCAAGAGGTTACCGTGCACTTTAAAAACAAGTTTTATACCCGCAAGTAAAAGATACATTTAACACTATTTAATGTGTGTTTGAATACCTGTGTGTGTGCGTGTGTGTATGCATGTGCGTCCACGTGTGTGTGTGTGTGTGCGCTTGTATGTGTATGCGTTTTGTTCGTGTGTTTGAACATGTATACATGCGTCTATGCAGGTCTGCGCATCTGTCCTCGTGCTATGTGTATGTGTCTTCGCAGTTGTTAGCATGATTTTGGATGTGTGTCTGTCCGTGTCTGCGTGACTGTCTTCGGAATTATCATCATTTTCCTTCAAACTTTGCTCCAAATATTGCAGGTTTGCCAAGGTTAATTTTGTTGAATCACAACAAGATCTTCAAAGTCTGTCAAGAGGTTACTAAAATCTTCAAGGATGGCTTTTTAACTCGAAATTTGAAGGTACAGTTGGAACTATCAAGCTGTCAATATTTGGGACCTCTCTCAAGCTGCTATTGTGAACTCTCAATAGAACATTGATTGGTAAACGAATCAAATCCGTTGCATTTACTTGTACATACATGTATCCGGTTACATAAGTGTGTTTGTATGTGCGTGCATGTTGGTGGGAGTTTGGTGTGTGCAAGCGTGTTTGCGCATGACTGCTATGCGTGACCGTATGTGAGTCTGACTATGTGTGTGTGCAAGTATGTGTTCGTTTAATCGCCCAAGTGTGTTTCTGTGTGTGTCTCTGCGTGTGAGTTTGTGTATTTCTGTGCACAGCCGTGTCTGTACATTTTTCTATGCTTGTGTATCTGAGTTTGGGTGTGTTTGCGCGCGTGTGTGTGTGTTTGTGTGTGTGTGTGTGTGTGTGTGTGTGTGTGTGTGTGTGTGTGTGTGTGTGCGTGTCGCTGTCCGTGTCTGTGTGTATGCCTTTGCACGTTTATGGCAGGTGTCTGTTCTGAGCAAATATATGAATGTATTTGTCCGTCTCTGTGTCTGCGTGGCTATTATTAAAATTACCATCAATGTTCTGCAAACATCTTTTCAAATGGCGCAATATCGCGAGGTTCAATGTGGGGAACTTTATTCTATCACGCCAAGCTGTTTTAATCTGTCAAGAGGTTACCGTGCACTTTAAAAACAAGTTTTATACCCGCAAGTAAAAGATACATTTAACACTATTTAATGTGTGTTTGAATACCTGTGTGTGTGCGTGTGTGTATGCATGTGCGTCCACGCGTGTGTGTGTGTGTGTGTGTCGCTGTCTGTGTCTGTGTGTATGTCTTTGCGCGTTCATGTCTGTGTCTGTTCTGAGCAAGTATATGAATGTATTTGTCCGTCTCTGTGTCTGCGTGGCTATTATTAGAATTACCATCAATGTTCTGCAAACATCTTTTTAAATGGCGCAATATCGCGAGGTTCAATGTGGGGAACTTTATTCAATCACGCGAAGCTGTTTTAATCTGTCAAGAGGTTACCGTGCACTTTAAAAACAACTTTTATACCCGCAAGTAAAAGATACATTTAACACTATTTAATGTGTGTTTGAATACCTGTGTGTGTGTGCCTGTGTGTATGCATGTGCGTCCACGTGTGTGTGTGTGCGCTTGTATGTGTATGCGTTTTGTTCGTGTGTTTGAACATGTATACATGCGTCTATGCAGGTCTGCGCATCTGTCCTCGTGCTATGTGTATGTGTCTTCGCAGTTGTTAGCATGAGTTTGGATGTGTGTCTGTCCGGGTCTGCGTGACTGTCTTCGGAATTATCATCATTTTTCTTCAAACTTTGCTCCAAATATTGCAGGTTTGCCAAGGTTAATTTTGTTGAATCACAACAAGATCTTCAAAGTCTGTCAAGAGGTTACTAAAATTTTCAAGGACGGCTTTTTAACTCGAAATTTGAAGGTACAGTTGGAACTATCAAGCTGTCAATATTTGGGACCTCTCTCAAGCTGCTATTGTGAACTCTCAATAGAACATTTATTGGTAAACGAATCAAATCCGTTGCATTTACTTGTACATACATGTATCCGGTTACATAAGTGTGTTTGTATGTGCATGCATGTTGGTGGGAGTTTGGTGTGTGCAAGCGTGTTTGCGCATGACTGCTATGCGTGACCGTATGTGAGTCTGACTATGTGTGTGTGTGCAAGTGTGTGTTCGTTTAATCGCCCAAGTGTGTTTCTGTGTGTGTCTCTGCGTGTGAGCTCAGGTATTTCTGTGCACAGCTGTGTCTGTACATCTTTGTATGTTTGTGTATCTGAGTTTGGGTGTGCACGCGTGTGTGTGTGTGTCGCTGTCCGTGTCTGTATGTATACCTTTGCACGTTTATGTCTGTGTCTGTTCTGAGCAAGTATATGAATGTATTTGTCCGTTTCTGTGTCTGCGTGACTATTATTAGAGTTACCATCAAAGCTCTGCAAACATTTTTTGAAATGCGGCAATTTTGCGAGATTTAATGTGGGGAACTTTATTCAATCACGCGAAGCTGTTTTAATCTGTCAAGAGGTTACCGTGCACTTTAAAAACAAGTTTTATACCCGCAAGTAAAAGATACATTTAACACTATTTAATGTGTGTTTGAATACCTGTGTGTGTGCGTGTGTGTATGCATGTGCGTCCACGCGTGTGTGTGTGTGTGTGTGTGTGTCGCTGTCTGTGTCTGTGTGTATGTCTTTGCGCGTTCATGTCTGTGTCTGTTCTGAGCAAGTATATGAATGTATTTGTCCGTCTCTGTGTCTGCGTGGCTATTATTAGAATTGCCATCAATGTTCTGCAAACATCTTTTCAAATGGCGCAATATCGCGAGGTTTAATGTGGGGAACTTTATTCTATCACGCCAAGCTGTTTTAATCTGTCAAGAGGTTACAGTGCATTTTAAAAACAAGTTTTATACCCGCAAGTAAAAGATACATTTAACACTATTTAATGTGTGTTTGAATACCTGTGTGTGTGTGCCTGTGTGTATGCATGTGCGTCCACGTGTGTGTGTGTGCGCTTGTATGTGTATGCGTTTTGTTCGTGTGTTTGAACATGTATACATGCGTCTATGCAGGTCTGCGCATCTGTCCTCGTGCTATGTGTATGTGTCTTCGCAGTTGTTAGCATGAGTTTGGATGTGTGTCTGTCCGGGTCTGCGTGACTGTCTTCGGAATTATCATCATTTTTCTTCAAACTTTGCTCCAAATATTGCAGGTTTGCCAAGGTTAATTTTGTTGAATCACAACAAGATCTTCAAAGTCTGTCAAGAGGTTACTAAAATTTTCAAGGACGGCTTTTTAACTCGAAATTTGAAGGTACAGTTGGAACTATCAAGCTGTCAATATTTGGGACCTCTCTCAAGCTGCTATTGTGAACTCTCAATAGAACATTTATTGGTAAACGAATCAAATCCGTTGCATTTACTTGTACATACATGTATCCGGTTACATAAGTGTGTTTGTATGTGCATGCATGTTGGTGGGAGTTTGGTGTGTGCAAGCGTGTTTGCGCATGACTGCTATGCGTGACCGTATGTGAGTCTGACTATGTGTGTGTGTGCAAGTGTGTGTTCGTTTAATCGCCCAAGTGTGTTTCTGTGTGTGTCTCTGCGTGTGAGCTCAGGTATTTCTGTGCACAGCTGTGTCTGTACATCTTTGTATGTTTGTGTATCTGAGTTTGGGTGTGCACGCGTGTGTGTGTGTGTCGCTGTCCGTGTCTGTATGTATACCTTTGCACGTTTATGTCTGTGTCTGTTCTGAGCAAGTATATGAATGTATTTGTCCGTTTCTGTGTCTGCGTGACTATTATTAGAGTTACCATCAAAGCTCTGCAAACATTTTTTGAAATGCGGCAATTTTGCGAGATTTAATGTGGGGAACTTTATTCAATCACGCGAAGCTGTTTTAATCTGTCAAGAGGTTACCGTGCACTTTAAAAACAAGTTTTATACCCGCAAGTAAAAGATACATTTAACACTATTTAATGTGTGTTTGAATACCTGTGTGTGTGCGTGTGTGTATGCATGTGCGTCCACGCGTGTGTGTGTGTGTGTGTGTGTGTGTGTGTGTGTGTGTGTGTGTCGCTGTCTGTGTCTGTGTGTATGTCTTTGCGCGTTCATGTCTGTGTCTGTTCTGAGCAAGTATATGAATGTATTTGTCCGTCTCTGTGTCTGCGTGGCTATTATTAGAATTGCCATCAATGTTCTGCAAACATCTTTTCAAATGGCGCAATATCGCGAGGTTTAATGTGGGGAACTTTATTCTATCACGCCAAGCTGTTTTAATCTGTCAAGAGGTTACAGTGCATTTTAAAAACAAGTTTTATACCCGCAAGTAAAAGATACATTTAACACTATTTAATGTGTGTTTGAATACCTGTGTGTGTGTGCCTGTGTGTATGCATGTGCGTCCACGTGTGTGTGTGTGCGCTTGTATGTGTATGCGTTTTGTTCGTGTGTTTGAACATGTATACATGCGTCTATGCAGGTCTGCGCATCTGTCCTCGTGCTATGTGTATGTGTCTTCGCAGTTGTTAGCATGAGTTTGGATGTGTGTCTGTCCGGGTCTGCGTGACTGTCTTCGGAATTATCATCATTTTTCTTCAAACTTTGCTCCAAATATTGCAGGTTTGCCAAGGTTAATTTTGTTGAATCACAACAAGATCTTCAAAGTCTGTCAAGAGGTTACTAAAATTTTCAAGGACGGCTTTTTAACTCGAAATTTGAAGGTACAGTTGGAACTATCAAGCTGTCAATATTTGGGACCTCTCTCAAGCTGCTATTGTGAACTCTCAATAGAACATTTATTGGTAAACGAATCAAATCCGTTGCATTTACTTGTACATACATGTATCCGGTTACATAAGTGTGTTTGTATGTGCATGCATGTTGGTGGGAGTTTGGTGTGTGCAAGCGTGTTTGCGCATGACTGCTATGCGTGACCGTATGTGAGTCTGACTATGTGTGTGTGTGCAAGTGTGTGTTCGTTTAATCGCCCAAGTGTGTTTCTGTGTGTGTCTCTGCGTGTGAGCTCAGGTATTTCTGTGCACAGCTGTGTCTGTACATCTTTGTATGTTTGTGTATCTGAGTTTGGGTGTGCACGCGTGTGTGTGTGTGTCGCTGTCCGTGTCTGTATGTATACCTTTGCACGTTTATGTCTGTGTCTGTTCTGAGCAAGTATATGAATGTATTTGTCCGTTTCTGTGTCTGCGTGACTATTATTAGAGTTACCATCAAAGCTCTGCAAACATTTTTTGAAATGCGGCAATTTTGCGAGATTTAATGTGGGGAACTTTATTCAATCACGCGAAGCTGTTTTAATCTGTCAAGAGGTTACCGTGCACTTTAAAAACAAGTTTTATACCCGCAAGTAAAAGATACATTTAACACTATTTAATGTGTGTTTGAATACCTGTGTGTGTGCGTGTGTGTATGCGTGTGCGTCCACGCGTGTGTGTGTGTGCATGTGTGTGTGCGTGCGTGTGCGTGCGTGTGTGTGCGCGTGTTTGCGCGCGTGTGTGTGTGCGTGTGTGTGTGCGTGTGTGTGCGTGTGTGTGTGTGCGTGCGTGCGTGTGTGTGTGTGTGGTTCGCTGTCCGTGTGTATGCCTTTGCACGTTTATGGCAGGTGTCTGTTCTGAGCAAGTATATGAATGTATTTGTCCGTCTCTGTGTCTGCGTGGCTATTATTAGAATTACCATCAATGTTCTGCAAACATATTTTGTATGTGAGTCTGACTATGTGTGTGTGCAAGTGTGTGTTCGTTTAATCGCCCAAGTGTGTTTCTGTGTGTGTCTCTGCGTGTGAGTTTGTGTATTTCTGTGCACAGCCGTGTCTGTACATTTTTCTATGCTTGTGTATCTGAGTTTGGGTGTGTTTGCGCGTGTGTGTGTGCGTGCGTGCGTGCGTGTGTGTGTGTGTGACCGTATGTGAGTCTGACTATGTGTGTGTGCAAGTGTGTGTCTGTTTAATCGCCCAAGTGTGTTTCTGTGTGTGTCTCTGCGTGTGAGCTCAGGTATTTCTGTGCACAGCTGTGTCTGTACATCTTTGTATGTTTGTGTATCTGAGTTTGGGTGTGCACGCGTGTGTGTGTGTGTGTGTCGCTGTCCGTGTCTGTATGTATGCCTTTGCACGTTTATGTCTGTGTCTGTTCTGAGCAAGTATATGAATGTATATGTCTGTCTCTGTGTCTACGTGACTCTTATTTGAGTTACCATCAAAGCTCTGCAAACATTTTTTTAAATGGTGCAATATCGTGAGATTTAATGTGGGGAACTCTATTCAATCACGCCAAGCTGTTTTAATCTGTCAAGAAGTTACAGTGCACTTTATAAACAAGTTTTATACCTGAAAGTAAAACATACATTTAAAACCATTTAATGTGTGTTTGCATACACATATGTGTGCGTGTGTGTGTGCATGTGTGTATCCATGTGTTTCTATGCGTGTGTGTGTGTGTGCCTGGATGTGTATGCGTTTTGTTTGTATGTGTGAACATGTATGTGTGTGTCTATGCGAGTCTGCGCACGTGTCCTCGTGCTATGTGTATGTGTCTTCGCAGTTGTTAGCAGGTTTTTGAATGTGTGTCTGTCTGTGTCTGGGTGACTGTCATCGGAATTATCATTATTTTTTTTCAAAATTTGCTCCAAATGTTGCAGGTACGCCAAGGTGAATTTTGTTCAATAACAACAAGATTTTCAAGTTTGTCAAGATGTTACCATAATCTTCAAGGACGGCCTTTCAACTCGAAGGTTGAAGGTACAGTTGGAACTATCAAACTGTCACTATTTGGGACCGTTATCAAGCTGCTACGGTGAACTATCAATAGAACATTTGGCGATTGATAAACAAATCAAATCCGATGCATTTAGTGGTACATACATGTATCCTGTTACATAAGTGTGTTTGTTTGTGCATGCATGTTGGTGGGAGTTTGGTGTGTGCAAGTGTGTTTGCGCATGACTGTGCGTGCGTGACCGTATGTGAGTCTGACTATGTGTGTGTGTGTGCAAGTGTGTGTCTGTTTAATCGCCCAAGTGTGTTTCTGTGTGTGTCTCTGCGTGTGAGCTTGTGTATTTCTGTGCACAGCTGTGTCTGTACATCTTTGTATGTTTGTGTATCTGAGTTTGGGTGTGCACGCGTGTGTGTGTGTGTGTGTGTGTGTGTGTGTGTGTGTGTCGCTGTCCGTGTCTGTATGTATGCCTTTGCACGTTTATGTCTGTGTCTGTTCTGAGCAAGTATATGAATGTATATGTCTGTCTCTGTGTCTGCGTGACTATTATTAGAGTTACCATCAAAGCTCTGCAAACATTTTTTGAAATGCGGCAATTTTGCGAGATTTAATGTGGGGAACTTTATTCAATCACGCGAAGCTGTTTTAATCTGTCAAGAGGTTACCGTGCACTTTAAAAACAAGTTTTCTACCCGCAAGTAAAAGATACATTTAACACTATTTAATGTGTGTTTGAATACCTGTGTGTGTGCGTGTGTGTATGCATGTGCGTCCACGCGTGTGTGTGTGTGTGTGTGTGTGTGTGTGTGTGTGTGTGTGTGTGTGTGTGTGTGTGTGTGTGTGTGTGTGTGTGTGTGTCGCTGTCTGTGTCTGTGTGTATGTCTTTGCGCGTTCATGTCTGTGTCTGTTCTGAGCAAGTATATGAATGAATTTGTCCGTCTCTGTGTCTGCGTGGCTATTATTAGAATTACCATCAAAGCTCTGCAAACATTTTTCCAAATGCGGCAATATCGCGAGATTTAATGTGGGGAACTTTATTCAATCACGCGAAGCTGTTTTAATCTGTCAAGAGGTTACCGTGCACTTTAAAAACAAGTTTTATACCCGCAAGTAAAAGATACATTTAACACTATTTAATGTGTGTTTGAATACCTGTGTGTGTGCGTGTGTGTATGCATGTGCGTCCACGCGTGTGTGTGTGTGTGTGTGTCGCTGTCTGTGTCTGTGTGTATGTCTTTGCGCGTTCATGTCTGTGTCTGTTCTGAGCAAGTATATGAATGTATTTGTCCGTCTCTGTGTCTGCGTGGCTATTATTAGAATTGCCATCAATGTTCTGCAAACATCTTTTTAAATGGCGCAATATCGCGAGGTTTAATGTGGGGAACTTTATTCTATCACGCCAAGCTGTTTTAATCTGTCAAGAGGTTACAGTGCATTTTAAAAACAAGTTTTATACCCGCAAGTAAAAGATACATTTAACACTATTTAATGTGTGTTTGAATACCTGTGTGTGTGTGCCTGTGTGTATGCATGTGCGTCCACGTGTGTGTGTGTGCGCTTGTATGTGTATGCGTTTTGTTCGTGTGTTTGAACATGTATACATGCGTCTATGCAGGTCTGCGCATCTGTCCTCGTGCTATGTGTATGTGTCTTCGCAGTTGTTAGCATGAGTTTGGATGTGTGTCTGTCCGGGTCTGCGTGACTGTCTTCGGAATTATCATCATTTTTCTTCAAACTTTGCTCCAAATATTGCAGGTTTGCCAAGGTTAATTTTGTTGAATCACAACAAGATCTTCAAAGTCTGTCAAGAGGTTACTAAAATTTTCAAGGACGGCTTTTTAACTCGAAATTTGAAGGTACAGTTGGAACTATCAAGCTGTCAATATTTGGGACTTCTCTCAAGCTGCTATTGTGAACTCTCAATAGAACATTTATTGGTAAACGAATCAAATCCGTTGCATTTACTTGTACATACATGTATCCGGTTACATAAGTGTGTTTGTATGTGCATGCATGTTGGTGGGAGTTTGGTGTGTGCAAGCGTGTTTGCGCATGACTGCTATGCGTGACCGTATGTGAGTCTGACTATGTGTGTGTGTGCAAGTGTGTGTTCATTTAATCGCCCAAGTGTGTTTCTGTGTGTGTCTCTGCGTGTGAGCTCAGGTATTTCTGTGCACAGCTGTGTCTGTACATCTTTGTATGTTTGTGTATCTGAGTTTGGGTGTGCACGCGTGTGTGTGTGTGTGTCGCTGTCCGTGTCTGTATGTATACCTTTGCACGTTTATGTCTGTGTCTGTTCTGAGCAAGTATATGAATGTATTTGTCCGTTTCTGTGTCTGCGTGACTATTATTAGAGTTACCATCAAAGCTCTGCAAACATTTTTCGAAATGCGGCAATTTCGCGAGATTTAATGTGGGGAACTTTATTCAATCACGCGAAGCTGTTTTAATCTGTCAAGAGGTTACCGTGCACTTTAAAAACAAGTTTTATACCCGCAAGTAAAAGATACATTTAACACTATTTAATGTGTGTTTGAATACCTGTGTGTGTGCGTGTG
The DNA here is from genome assembly GCF_963576615.1 of Watersipora subatra. Lineage (NCBI taxonomy): Eukaryota > Metazoa > Bryozoa > Gymnolaemata > Cheilostomatida > Watersiporidae > Watersipora > Watersipora subatra. The sequence continues at coordinate 20,631 of NW_027045273.1, forward strand.
TGTATGCATGTGCGTCCACGTGTGTGTGTGTGTGTGTGTGTGTGTGTGTGTGTGTGTGTGTGTGTGTGTGTGTGTGTGTGTGTGTGTGTATGTCGCTGTCTGTGTCTGTGTGTATGTCTTTGCGCGTTCATGTCTGTGTCTGTTCTGAGCAAGTATATGAATGTATTTGTCCGTCTCTGTGTCTGCGTGGCTATTATTAGAATTGCCATCAATGTTCTGCAAACATCTTTTCAAATGGCGCAATATCGCGAGGTTTAATGTGGGGAACTTTATTCTATCACGCCAAGCTGTTTTAATCTGTCAAGAGGTTACAGTGCATTTTAAAAACAAGTTTTATACCCGCAAGTAAAAGATACATTTAACACTATTTAATGTGTGTTTGAATACCTGTGTGTGTGTGCCTGTGTGTATGCATGTGCGTCCACGTGTGTGTGTGTGCGCTTGTATGTGTATGCGTTTTGTTCGTGTGTTTGAACATGTATACATGCGTCTATGCAGGTCTGCGCATCTGTCCTCGTGCTATGTGTATGTGTCTTCGCAGTTGTTAGCATGAGTTTGGATGTGTGTCTGTCCGGGTCTGCGTGACTGTCTTCGGAATTATCATCATTTTTCTTCAAACTTTGCTCCAAATATTGCAGGTTTGCCAAGGTTAATTTTGTTGAATCACAACAAGATCTTCAAAGTCTGTCAAGAGGTTACTAAAATTTTCAAGGACGGCTTTTTAACTCGAAATTTGAAGGTACAGTTGGAACTATCAAGCTGTCAATATTTGGGACCTCTCTCAAGCTGCTATTGTGAACTCTCAATAGAACATTTATTGGTAAACGAATCAAATCCGTTGCATTTACTTGTACATACATGTATCCGGTTACATAAGTGTGTTTGTATGTGCATGCATGTTGGTGGGAGTTTGGTGTGTGCAAGCGTGTTTGCGCATGACTGCTATGCGTGACCGTATGTGAGTCTGACTATGTGTGTGTGTGCAAGTGTGTGTTCGTTTAATCGCCCAAGTGTGTTTCTGTGTGTGTCTCTGCGTGTGAGCTCAGGTATTTCTGTGCACAGCTGTGTCTGTACATCTTTGTATGTTTGTGTATCTGAGTTTGGGTGTGCACGCGTGTGTGTGTGTGTCGCTGTCCGTGTCTGTATGTATACCTTTGCACGTTTATGTCTGTGTCTGTTCTGAGCAAGTATATGAATGTATTTGTCCGTTTCTGTGTCTGCGTGACTATTATTAGAGTTACCATCAAAGCTCTGCAAACATTTTTTGAAATGCGGCAATTTTGCGAGATTTAATGTGGGGAACTTTATTCAATCACGCGAAGCTGTTTTAATCTGTCAAGAGGTTACCGTGCACTTTAAAAACAAGTTTTATACCCGCAAGTAAAAGATACATTTAACACTATTTAATGTGTGTTTGAATACCTGTGTGTGTGCGTGTGTGTATGCGTGTGCGTCCACGCGTGTGTGTGTGCGTGTGTGTGTGCGTGTGTGTGCATGTGTGTGTGCGTGCGTGTGCGTGCGTGTGTGTGCGCGTGTTTGCGTGTGTGTGTGTGTGCGTGTGTGTGTGTGCGTGTGTGTGCGTGTGTGTGTGTGCGTGCGTGCGTGCGTGTGTGTGTGTGTGGTTCGCTGTCCGTGTGTATGCCTTTGCACGTTTATGGCAGGTGTCTGTTCTGAGCAAGTATATGAATGTATTTGTCCGTCTCTGTGTCTGCGTGGCTATTATTAGAATTACCATCAATGTTCTGCAAACATATTTTGTATGTGAGTCTGACTATGTGTGTGTGCAAGTGTGTGTTCGTTTAATCGCCCAAGTGTGTTTCTGTGTGTGTCTCTGCGTGTGAGTTTGTGTATTTCTGTGCACAGCCGTGTCTGTACATTTTTCTATGCTTGTGTATCTGAGTTTGGGTGTGTTTGCGCGTGTGTGTGTGCGTGCGTGCGTGCGTGTGTGTGTGTGTGTGACCGTATGTGAGTCTGACTATGTGTGTGTGCAAGTGTGTGTCTGTTTAATCGCCCAAGTGTGTTTCTGTGTGTGTCTCTGTGTGTGAGCTCAGGTATTTCTGTGCACAGCTGTGTCTGTACATCTTTGTATGTTTGTGTATCTGAGTTTGGGTGTGCACGCGTGTGTGTGTGTCGCTGTCCGTGTCTGTATGTATGCCTTTGCACGTTTATGTCTGTGTCTGTTCTGAGCAAGTATATGAATGTATATGTCTGTCTCTGTGTCTACGTGACTCTTATTTGAGTTACCATCAAAGCTCTGCAAACATTTTTTTAAATGGTGCAATATCGTGAGATTTAATGTGGGGAACTCTATTCAATCACGCCAAGCTGTTTTAATCTGTCAAGAAGTTACAGTGCACTTTATAAACAAGTTTTATACCTGAAAGTAAAACATACATTTAAAACCATTTAATGTGTGTTTGCATACACATATGTGTGCGTGTGTGTGTGCATGTGTGTATACATGAGTGTATCCATGTGTTTCTATGCGTGTGTGTGTGTGTGCCTGGATGTGTATGCGTTTTGTTTGTATGTGTGAACATGTATGTGTGTGTCTATGCGAGTCTGCACACCTGTCCTCGTGCTATGTGTATGTGTCTTCGCAGTTGTTAGCAGGTTTTTGAATGTGTGTCTGTCTGTGTCTGGGTGACTGTCATCGGAATTATCATTATTTTTTTTCAAAATTTGCTCCAAATGTTGCAGGTACGCCAAGGTGAATTTTGTTCAATAACAACAAGATTTTCAAGTTTGTCAAGATGTTACCATAATCTTCAAGGACGGCCTTTCAACTCGAAGGTTGAAGGTACAGTTGGAACTATCAAACTGTCACTATTTGGGACCGTTATCAAGCTGCTATGGTGAACTATCAATAGAACATTTGGCGATTGATAAACAAATCAAATCCGATGCATTTAGTGGTACATACATGTATCCTGTTACATAAGTGTGTTTGTTTGTGCATGCATGTTGGTGGGAGTTTGGTGTGTGCAAGCGTGTTTGCGCATGACTGCTATGCGTGACCGTATGTGAGTCTGACTATGTGTGTGTGTGTGCAAGTGTGTGTTCGTTTAATCGCCCAAGTGTGTTTCTGTGTGTGTCTCTGCGTGTGAGCTTGTGTATTTCTGTGCACAGCTGTGTGTGTACATCTTTGTATGTTTGTGTATCTGAGTTTGGGTGTGCACGCGTGTGTGTGTGTGTGTGTGTGTGTGTGTGTGTGTGTCGCTGTCCGTGTCTGTATGTATGCCTTTGCACGTTTATGTCTGTGTCTGTTCTGAGCAAGTATATGAATGTATTTGTCCGTCTCTGTGTCTGCGTGACTATTATTAGAGTTACCATCAAAGCTCTGCAAACATTTTTCGAAATGCGGCAATTTCGCGAGATTTAATGTGGGGAACTTTATTCAATCACGCGAAGCTGTTTTAATCTGTCAAGAGGTTACCGTGCACTTTAAAAACAAGTTTTATACTCGCAAGTAAAAGATACATTTAACACTATTTAATGTGTGTTTGAATACCTGTGTGTGTGCGTGTGTGTATGCATGTGCGTCCACGCGTGTGTGTGTGTGTGTCGCTGTCTGTGTCTGTGTGTATGTCTTTGCGCGTTCATGTCTGTGTCTGTTCTGAGCAAGTATATGAATGTATTTGTCCGTCTCTGTGTCTGCGTGGCTATTATTAGAATTACCATCAAAGCTCTGCAAACATTTTTCCAAATGCGGCAATATCGCGAGATTTAATGTGTGGAACTTTATTCAATCACGCGAAGCTGTTTTAATCTGTCAAGAGGTTACCGTGCACTTTAAAAACAAGTTTTATACCCGCAAGTAAAAGATACATTTAACACTATTTAATGTGTGTTTGAATACCTGTGTGCGTGTGTGTATGCATGTGCGTCCACGCGCGTGTGTGTGTGTGTGTGCGTGCGTGCGTGTGTGTGTGTGTGTGTCGCTGTCTGTGTCTGTGTGTATGTCTTTGCGCGTTCATGTCTGTGTCTGTTCTGAGCAAGTATATGAATGTATTTGTCCGTCTCTGTGTCTGCGTGGCTATTATTAGAATTACCATCAATGTTCTGCAAACATCTTTTCAAATGGCGCAATATCACGAGGTTTAATGTGGGGAACTTTATTCTATCACGCCAAGCTGTTTTAATCTGTCAAGAAGTTACAGTGCACTTTAAAAACAAGTTTTATACCCGCAAGTAAAAGATACATTTAAAACTATTTAATGTGTGTTTGAAAACCTGTGTGTGTGCGTGTGTGTATGCATGTGCGTCCACGTGTGTGTGTGTGCGCTTGTATGTGTATGCGTTTTGTTCGTGTGTTTGAACATGTATACATGCGTCTATGCAGGTCTGCGCATCTGTCCTCGTGCTATGTGTATGTGTCTTCGCAGTTGTTAGCATGATTTTGGATGTGTGTCTGTCCGGGTCTGCGTGACTGTCTTCGGAATTATCATCATTTTTCTTCAAACTTTGCTCCAAATATTGCAGGTTTGCCAAGGTTAATTTTGTTGAATCACAACAAGATCTTCAAAGTCTGTCAAGAGGTTACTAAAATCTTCAAGGACGGCTTTTTAACTCGAAATTTGAAGGTACAGTTGGAACTATCAAGCTGTCAATATTTGGGACCTCTCTCAAGCTGCTATTGTGAACTCTCAATAGAACATTGATTGGTAAACGAATAAAATCCGTTGCATTTACTTGTACATACATGTATCCGGTTACATAAGTGTGTTTGTATGTGCATGCATGTTGGTGGGAGTTTGGTGTGTGCAAGCGTGTTTGCGCATGACTGCTATGCGTGACCGTATGTGAGTCTGACTATGTGTGTGTGTGCAAGTGTGTGTTCGTTTAATCGCCCAAGTGTGTTTCTGTGTGTGTCTCTGCGTGTGAGTTTGTGTATTTCTGTGCACAGCCGTGTCTGTACATTTTTCTATGCTTGTGTATCTGAGTTTGGGTGTGTTTGCGCGCGCGCGTGCGTGCGTGTGTGTGTGTGTGTGTGTGTGTGTCGCTGTCCGTGTCTGTGTGTATGCCTTTGCACGTTTATGGCAGGTGTCTGTTCTGAGCAAGTATATGAATCTATTTGTCCGTCCCTGTGTCTGCGTGGCTATTATTAGAATTACCATCAATGTTCTGCAAACATCTTTTTAAATGGCGCAATATCGCGAGGTTTAATGTGGGGAACTTTATTCTATCACGCCAAGCTGTTTTAATCTGTCAAGAAGTTACAGTGCACTTTATAAACAAGTTTTATACCTGAATGTATATTACAAAATGTGCTCATTACACATACTACCTTACTTGTTAGGATGAGACTAGTTTGACAAAAGCTTTGGATGTCTCCTCTGTTGATGAAAGCAAGTATCTGTTGGAGCACCTTCTCTCACTCGCTCTCACTCAGGGCTTTGCTTGTACTCAGAAAGAATCTCAATTCAAGGAGTTGACTGCTCGCTACGATAAAATGCAGATGGATTCCAGGTTACGGGATCAGCTTTTAGACCAGGTTTTGCAGGATTCCGGGATAACTATACAGTCGCAACAAGAATGTAAGCCGGCCAAATATTCTAAACACTCTACGTTTACTACCATAGTGTTAAGGATTATCAAAGAGAATGTGAAATGTCTTGCAGATGGTTGTAGTTATAAGCTGTGTTACCTTCTCTTGTGTTAAGGTCTACCTGTAGTTATAAGCTGTGGTACCTTCTCTTGTGTTAAGATCTACCTGTAGTTATAAGCTGTGTTACCTTCTCTTGTGTTAAAATCTACCTGTAGTTATAAGCTGTGGTTCACCTTCTCTTGTGTTAAGATCTACCTGTAGTTATAAGCTGTGGTACCTTCTCTTGTGTTAAGATCTTCTCTTGTGTTAAGGTTAATGTGATTGTTTCTATTTGCATCAGTTTACTGGACATTTAATCTTTTTCGAAATTTTTTTAAAGCACTAGTGCAATAAAATGATTATTAAAATACATGACTACGGAAATTGCATTAATTCATGTTTGTGAATGCAAGTAAAATTTTACAGGGTGAGCTCCAGCAAATCTATCTATGACAGCTACAAGTTCACATACACAGTAAATAGTATTTATAGTAAATGGCTACTATCAGTTTTAGTAGCTTTTAGCTCTCTGTATGACAGGCCTTAACTCACTCTGTATGACAGGCCTTAACTCACTCTGTATGACAGGCCTTAACTCACTCTGTATGACCGGCCTTAACTTACTCTGTATGACAGGCTTTAACTTACTCTGTATGACAGGCTTTAACTTACTCTGTATGACAGCCCTTAACTTACTCCGTATGGCAGGCCTTAACTTACTCCGTATGGCAGGCTTTAACTTACTCTGTATGACAGGCCTTAACTTACTCTGTATGAAAGGCCTTAACTTGCTCCGTATGACAAGCTTTAACTTACTCTGTATGACAGCCCTTAACTTACTCTGTATGACAGGCCTTAACTTACTCTGTATGACAGGCCTTAACTCACTCTGTATGACAGCCCTTAACTCGCTCCGTATGACAGGCTTTAACTTACTCTGACTGACAGCCCTTAACTTACCCTGTATGACAGGCCTTAACTTACTCGGTATGACAGGCCTTAACTTGCTCCGTATGACCGGCCTTGACCTACTTTTTCTGCTTGCAGAGATCTAGAACGGTATAGCTGTGGCACTACTAGTGATAGTTCTGTGCAAACATTCCCTTCTGAAATGGATAACAATTCCGTTTCTTCAATACCTCAGGTAATACTGACCTTTATTGATTTATTGAACAGGCATTTATTATTAATTTCAATAACTCTGCACGCATTGTTCAATCATTGTTAAGTGTCAGTAAGATGCGAATGGATATTTGAATAAATTACAAAGACAATTTGAATCAATGTCGTTGTTTATTTGGCAAAACACAGTTTTGTTAACCTAATAATTATATTACATGTTTTATATAGAATGCTTTTAAGTTGTTGTTTTGTTAAAGAATAGAGAAAGCATAATATTATTATGCTCTATTATTCATCTTGAGGTGTTGACTGATGTTCTAAAAAAAGAATCAAGAAGATTGACCAACCAGAAGCTGAGATATAGCCAGCCAAACACAGGTCTACCAAAAAAACAAAAGTGTTTTGGTAATCATCAATATATGACGTATGAAATCGACTTGTGTGCCATTGGTCAATTAAGCCAACTAATGCGCTCTCCTACAATAATCACGGCGTTTTAATTGGTTTAATCCCTGGAAGTATAGAACAATCAAATTGAGCCTAACAATCATCGCTCCTAGAATTCCGAACCAGTCCCTCTGACGTGTAGATTAGTTTTAGCATAAAATAACTACACGCATCTATTATTTCGCAACATTTCGCTATCTTGCTAGTTCAGCTCAGTTTTGTTGTTCTCCTACTTAGCTTCCCTATTCAGACTCATCTTTAGCGTTGTTCAGATTTTTTAACTATAGCTAATAAATAGAATCAATTAAATCAATCATCAATCTCGGTTATCATTTGGAATTTTCTACAAATTATATTAGTTACATCATTTATTCTATACGCAGTTATATTATTATTTTGTATAATATGCATTATGAATATTATATAAATCATAAAAAATAATCATAGATAAGATAATAGATCAATAGAAAAATCAAAGCAAAAGTTATCGTTTTCTTTTCTTATAGCAAGAGCAGCACGGTCAAGTTAGTCTTTTTAAGATTATGGCTGTAGTGAACTTCCAGTCTGTTAATAGTGACGATAATCATGAAAATAAACTGAATGCTGCAGTAGATACACAGTAGAAAAATGATGAAGGGAACAAAAAGTCCCATTCCTATTTCTTATTCTAAACAAACTGCAATCGCGGATATCGCATATAGACTATACACGCGCCGTTCGTTGAACAGATGATCTTCGGAGCATATCCGTGGAGATCGAGTTAAAATTTGAAACACAATAGTCAAAATCTGCTCTTCTGCTTTAAAAAATCATGGCGAGGGGTTGTGGGCAAATGCCTTTACCATACAATGTTTGGATGATTTTCCTGAGAAACCAGAGCTAGTATGTAAATTATTTACTATCGCGAGAAGCGTTTCACATCTCGTAGCCAAAACAATCATTATAAGTAACGACGGTAAGGGTGCGCAACTCCGGCACATGACCATTAAGTCGATTTTAAACGTCACAGTTTTTGGGATTTTCGAAGGGTTTTCCTCTGATTCTTTATTAGGTAGACCTGTGTTTGGCTGTCTATATCTCAGCTTCAAGGGGGTCAATCTCCTTGATTCTTTTTTTAGAACATCAGTCAACACCTCAAGATAACTAATAAAGCATAATAATATTATGCTTTCTCTATTCTTCAAGGCAGAAAAAAACTAGCTGGATTCTGTAAAGTCTGACCTTTTTTAACCAATCAATTTATTCTCTCTCAAAACCAACAGTAAAATTTACACAACAAAATTTCCTTAAAAACGCTAATAATAACAACTAATGATAATAAAAAATCTAACAAGAATGTCATGGCCTTCGCCTGGTAAAGGCTAATTCGCACTCGTCCATTTATTTGTCAATGTGACGTGTTATTTTGTGTGTCTAGCCACAACAGCCTCAACTCTTACACATTTTGACACATTTTTTAAATGTAAGTCAGTGGCGGTCATTTGTTGCTTTTCTTCTTAACGCCGCAAAAAACGTAGCGTTCATGTATCTTTTGTAATTAACTTGAAACTTTCAGAGCTACAAACTATTTGATACATTTTACATGATTAACTTATGTTTTAGCTCTGTCACAACTGCTAATTACATTTTTCTTCGTCAAATAGTATTTGAACATTGTGCTTTACCAACTTATGTAAACTTTGTTGAACGCAAATAATATTGAAAGTTAGCCTATCTATAAATTATTTATCTGTAATTTTTAAAAACGAATTGAATTCTATGTTAGAGTATTAAATGAGGTGTCTCTAGACTATTGTTCACTTGGGGGCAAAATCTGAGTTTTTCAGAAGTATTAAAAACCACCAACTAAGGTGAAATCTACAGTTTGTTAACAGTAATGGTATACAACTTGTTAAGTGAGTTATTGCCATAATAAGTCTATGCCATAATAAGCTAAGGCGGGTAAGGTATATCATGTAACAATTAATTCGATAATGTTTTGCTAGACTAACACAAGGAAGAGCAGCTCGCTAGAAGCAGTAAGCGTAGTGTGCAAGTCTAGATTACTTTCATTGATCGCTTACTAGCATCATATTTTGACATATATAACAGCTGCTATATCATATATAACAGCTACTATAACATATATAACAGCTGCTATAACATATATAACAACTGCTATAACATATATAACAACTGCTATAACATATATAACAACTGCTATAACATATATGACGGCTGCTTTCAGTTAATTTCTTTTGCCGCCTTGATCAGTTGATCACCCTTGGTTGATGCAACCGTTTAAAGGTCAAGGCCAAGGTTACCCATATAGATACTATTCTACCCAGTATCTATACTAGGTAGAATAGCACCCATATAGATACCGGTACAATTCTACCCATATACGTATAGATACCGGTACTATTCTACCCATATACGTATATACACTGGTAACTATTCTACCCACATACGTATATACACTGGTGCTATTCTACCCATATGAATACTGGTCGAAAGCATTGCTAAAACCTTCATATGCTCATCAGGACTTGATATAATCAGCTGGTTTTTATCATTTCTAATTCTTGTAGAGTCTGACCATCTTCAAGAAGACCTGGCAGAGCTGTCAGGAGAGATTTCACTTAAACAAAGAATGATTGAAGAACTCGAAAGGAGCCAGCGACAACTGCAAACAATTCGTCAGCATTACGAGGATAAAATGCGCAACTTGCAGGACCAAATAATGGACTGAATGAGATGAAGAAGATAAAGGTAGGCTTGCTGACCGATACAAAAGCTGTGTTAGTTAATCCTACAAAGAGAGAAATCACCGCTATATTTATACCTGTGTTAGTTAATCCTACACAAAGAGATATCACCACTATATTTATATGTGTTAGTTAATCCTACACACAAAGATATCACCACTATATTTATATCTGTGTTAGTTAATCCTACACACAGATATCACCACTATATTTATATGTGTTAGTTAATCCTACACAGAGAGATATCACCACTATATTTATATGTGCTAGTTAATCCTACACAGAGATATCACCACTATATTTATATGTGTTAGTTAATCCTACACAGAGATATCACCACTATATTTATATGTGTTAGTTAATCCTACACAGAGAGATATCACCACTATATTTATATGTGCTAGTTAATCCTACACAGAGATATCACCACTATATTTATATGTGTTAGTTAATCCTACACAGAGAGATATCACCACTATATTTTTATGTGCTAGTTAATCCTACACAGAGAGATATCACCACTATATTTATATGTGCTAGTTAATCCTACACAGAGATATCACCACTATATTTATATGTGTTAGTTAATCCTACACAGAGAGACATCACCACTATATTTATATGTGCTAGTTAATCCTACACAGAGATATCACCACTATATTTATATGTGTTAGTTAATCCTACACACAGAGATATCACTACTATATTTATATGTGCTAGTTAATCCTACACAGAGATATCACCACTATATTTATATGTATTAGTTAATCCTACACAGAGAGATATCACCACTATATTTATATGTGCTAGTTAATCCTACACAGAGATATCACCACTATATTTATATATGTGCTAGTTAATCCTACACAGAGATATCACCACTATATTTATATGTGCTAGTTAATCCTACACAAAGAGATATCACCACTATATTTATTTATGTCTTACTTAATCCTACACAGAGAGACATCACTACTATATTTATATCTGTGTTAGTTAATCCTACACACAGATATCACCACTATATTTATATGTGTTAGTTAATCCTACACAGAGAGATATCACCACTATATTTATATGTGCTAGTTAATCCTACACAGAGATATCACCACTATATTTATATGTGTTAGTTAATCATACACAGAGATATCACCACTATATTTATATGTGTTAGTTAATCCTACACAGAGAGTTATCACCACTATATTTATATGTGCTAGTTAATCCTACACAGAGATATCACCACTATATTTATATGTGTTAGTTAATCCTACACAGAGAGATATCACCACTATATTTTTATGTGCTAGTTAATCCTACACAGAGATATCACCACTATATTTATATGTGTTAGTTAATCCTACACAGAGAGACATCACCACTATATTTATATATGTGCTAGTAAATCCTACACACAGAGATATCACCACTATATTTATATCTGTGTTAGTTAATCCTACACACAGATATCACTACTATATTTATATGTGTTAGTTAATCCTACACAGAGATATCACCACTATATTTATATGTGCTAGTTAATCCTACACAGAGATATCACCACTATATTTATATGTGCTAGTTAATCCTATACAGAGAGCCATCACCACTATATTTATATGTGTTAGTTAATCCTACACAAAGAGATATCACCACTATATTTATATGTGTTAGTTAATCCTACACACAGAGATATCACCACTATATTTATATGTGTTAGTTAATCCTACACAGAGAGATATCACCACTATATTTTTATGTGCTAGTTAATCCTACACAGAGATATCACCACTATATTTATATGTGCTAGTTAATCCTACACAGAGATATCACCACTATATTTATATGTGCTAGTTAATCCTACACAGAGATATCACCACTATATTTATATGTGTTAGTTAATCCTACACAAAGAGATATCACCACTATATTTATATGTGTTAGTTAATCCTACACACAGAGATATCACCACTATATTTATATCTGTGTTAGTTAATCCTACACACAGATATCACCACTATATTTATATGTGTTAGTTAATCTTACACAGAGAGATATCACCACTATATTTATATGTGTTAGTTAATCCTACACAGAGAGATATCACCACTATATTTATATGTGCTAGTTAATCCTACACAAAGATATCACCACTATATTTATATGTATTAGTCAATCCTACACAGAGAGATATCACCACTATATTTATATGTGCTAGTTAATCCTACACAGAGAGATATCACCACTATATTTATATGTGTTAGTCAATCCTACACAGAGATATCACCACTATATTTATATGTGCTAGTTAATCCTACACGGAGATATCACCACTATATTTATATGTGCTAGTTAATCCTACACAAAGAGATATCACCACTATATTTATTTATGTCTTACTTAATCCTACACAGAGAGACATCACTACTATATTTATATCTGTGTTAGTCAGGGAAAAGTTTGAATGGGAAATAATTGTTTGGCGTATGAGTTTTTTGGGATCTTCGTAATGTGTTGTGTTGACTATTGCACCACCACATGATCTTGGTTTTGGAGATCTCGAAAAACTATGGTGATGCTATTGCAGGTGCGACTGATGGCACAAATGAAAACGGAATCAGAGAAGAATAAGATTAGTGACCAACGAAAGAATAAGGAGCTGCTACAGCTGAAAAAAGAGAAGCGGCAACGAGACAATCAGGTGCGCATGTTGGAGTTGCAAAACAGACAGAAAGATGCCATACTCAAGGTTGGTCTTTAACAACACTCAAATGTTGGTCTCTAAGTTTTCAAAGAGTGCCTTCATTAATTACAGGACGAATATAACAGTCTACTGATGTTTTAATTAATTCTGTCGTAAAAAGTAGGTGGCTTGGGATAGCCATCGACATTTCATGTATCTTTGACATATAAATCATTTTTATTTTATCCTAGCCTTTGCATAAGTCAGCGTATTGTGTTGCCAGCGCAAGCACGAAGAGGTCAGTCAGTTGAGGAAAAGACAAAGAGACTCGTCCGCCTCTTCCAGGGTGATGGCCAAAAATAGGGCAAACCTCTCCCATGAAAATTCATCTGGCAAGACTTCATCATCTTCTGCTTCTAGGCACAAGTCAGCAGCTCTTCTCTTCTCTCCCAAGGTAACTGTTTGCATCGTCTTTTTTAACCTTATAACAACTTAATAACAACCTAATAACAACCTTTTAACAACTTATAGCTGGGCCATAGCACTAACTGGGTCGTAACTTATAGCTGAGATAAAACTAGACAATGTTAAATGAGCAATTGCAGAGTAGATAACTGCTTGTTGCTCAGACGGCGATTTACTATTTGCCTTTTGTTGATACGTCTAGCACATGTTATCTCATGTTATCTCATGTCACCTCATGTTATCTCACGGCACCTCATGTTATCTCATGTCACCTCATGTTATCTCATGGCACCTCATGTTATCTCATGTCACCTCTTATATCAAAGTTTCTCACAGCCTGTTGTTATAATCTCAACTTACTAGTGACTTTTTCTACTGATTACAGCTAAACCTAAAGTAATATAAAATAATCTGCCACTTAAATTGGAAGAGTATTTTTTTTGTGTATGGCATGTTTCTTATATATACACATATTATGTTGTCTTGTCCTCTGTGCTAATGGACACTACGTTTTACTCGATTACTCTAACTCAGGTGGCGAAAAGCAAGTGGGACAAGCTTGAGCGGTACATTACATCCGTTGTTGTGCGGAAACAGACAATTGCCAACATGGAAGCTGAGATGGATCTTCACATTAACAAGCGAGAACAGCTCAGCAAGAAAATAGATGCGTACAGTAAAAGGCTGGACACTGCCATTAGGAGAAATGAGGTCGGACACATGTATAGTCATTACTCTTAGGCTCTTAAAATGGGCAAATTTCTTAGCTGACATATGGCATAAACATCTGCTGCGACTACACAGATCGAGACTACTGAATAACTAGTTATGTTTTACAAGTATCAACCTAGGTCAAGTAAAGATCAAAACATCTATTGGATGTTGTCATTACCCTTATTGGAACATGATTGTATTAACACTATATATATATATATATATATATATATATATATAGTAGATATGGATAAACCATGGTTTATCATTGCACTAATGTTTGTACAGCTATTTACACTTGTGTTTTCTTAAAAAAAAGATCCATCAACTTATAATCTAAAATCGTCCAACTACAACTTGAACTCAGGCTGATGAATTGTATCAAACTGCAAGTAAAACTTAGGTCTTTAAAATATTTAATCTAACATATCCTGAAATTTTATGCAAGCAGTTCCAATTTACACCAGTGTTCATCACATATCTTTTACAGCAAGTAACAGCCTTTTTCATATATGACTTGTTGGTCATCGTTGTCACTAGTTCAAAGCAACTTTTAAAAAAAATCGGTTTACTGTGAAAATGAACAAATTGGTGTCATGATTATGTTAATCAGGGATCAACACTTTTAACCAATCACAAATACATCAGTTTCTTCTATTACTACACAGCCATCAGGGGTGTGTGGTGTCTTTGCAAATAATAATTTTGCCAGCGTAAATAGCCAATGCCTTATTCCTTGTGTTTCTCTAATGTTTTCTATTCTGTTGAACAGAAAACTCTCTACAGACTCTTATTTGATAATTGCTGGCATAATCATTACATTGCATAGAGTAATCAGTAATGTCACGGTTACACTATATTGCGCTGAAATTTTGTTGATGATATGTTCAACTCATCTTCATAGCTGCTAAAGTCTGGTTTCCATATCGATTGCGAGACTCCGGCGGTAACTTGCGCAGCAAAACGCTTGCGACGTTAGGATCGGCAGCTTCTGTTCACATCTAAAGCTGCATTGCTAAACATAATCGCAGCTTCACATAAAATGTTCGCTCGCCACGCCATTTTGATAATGGTGATCTTTACCTGTACAGTGCATTTCAGGAAGGTTTTGCTTGCGGCTATTTGCGAAATTTGAACAGCGCTAAACTCTTGTGTTAACTGCCGGCAACTACCGGTGGTACTCGGCGGTACCCGGCGTGTAGGCTCACATTTCACCGCCATAGCCTGCGGTGCTGTTGCCGGTGCTTTGCGGCATATATGAGAACCACGCTTAAGGTAGTCGTTGTGTAACTCCTATTCATTTGCAGACGACTGTCGCCATGGACCTAGAAGATCAGCTGGAGACGATGAGCACCAATATGACATACATTCAGAGTAACGTGTCTGAGTGCCAAAACAATATCATGCAGATGGAAGAGGAGGCGAAGGTTTGTTCATTTGCTTTTGCTATGCGTCTGCTTAGGCTTGTAGTGGCTACTGCTAGCATTTACTAACTTTGCATTGTTTCCTGTCTAAGCATTTACTAACCTCGCATTGCTTCCTGTCTAAGCATTTACTAACCTCGCATTGCTTCCTGTCTAAGCATTTACTAACCTCGCATTACTTCTTGTCTAAGCATTTACTAACCTCGCATTGCTTCCTGTCTAAGCATTTACTAACCTCGCATTGCTTCCTGTCTAAGCATTTAATAACCTCGCATTGCTTCCTGTCTAAGCATTTACTAACCTTGCATTGCTTCCTGTCTAAGCATTTACTAATCTCGCATTGTTTTCTGTCTAAGCATTTACTAACCTCGCATTGCTTCCTGTCTAAGCATTTACTAATCTCACATTGCTTCCTGTCTAAGCATTTAGTAATCTCGCATTGCTTCCTGTCTAAGCATTTACCTAATATATTTCATCAGTGTGTTGTATGTTTAGTAATTATTCATTGCTTTATTTATCCTTTTTAATGTTACAGCGGGCTTAGCTAACAATTCCCATTTATCGGCCCGTTCCCATAGATGGCTATACTCGAATTTACGTAAGCGCATGTAAATCAGTAAAGTTATCTTCTACAGTCATGCAGCAACATTTGATTTTGTTAATTCAGAATCTATAATCTTTCACCTTTATTTGACATCCACAATGAGTTCATCTCCTATCGACTGGAAACATTTTCTCAATAATTCACTAGAAGCAGTTCATGTTATGTTTAAAACGCTACCCCTCTAACAACCTCTAAACCTCATCGTACGACTTGCATGCCCTTTCATATCTATCTTGTCTCTCATATAAAATATTATTATGAGCCAAGATAATCTTTTAACCTGTCGTTATTCACTAGAAGAAATGACACTTTTATTCCTATATCAATAATTTTATTATGGCTCAAATTCTTCTCATAGATTCAAGAAACAGTTAACATGTTATATATTCTTATAGAATGAACCCCTGCTGTTTTTTTCTTGAGTCCTTTTTCATTAGTTTTTATCAGTTTATATTACGACAAAACAAGTTACATTTACATATTGCGATAGCTCTTTGGTTTGAGCATCAAATTTGGTCATTGCTTTTGCAATCACAACGCAACTCGAAGAACTGGTTGTTATATTGCTTGTAATGATGTCTCTGAACCATATTACAAAATGTGCTCATTACACATACTACCTTACTTGTTAGGATGAGACTAGTTTGACAAAAGCTTTGGATGTCTCCTCTGTTGATGAAAGCAAGTATCTGTTGGAGCACCTTCTCTCACTCGCTCTCACTCAGGGCTTTGCTTGTACTCAGAAAGAATCTCAATTCAAGGAGTTGACTGCTCGCTACGATAAAATGCAGATGGATTCCAGGTTACGGGATCAGCTTTTAGACCAGGTTTTGCAGGATTCCGGGATAACTATACAGTCGCAACAAGAATGTAAGCCGGCCAAATATTCTAAACACTCTACGTTTACTACCATAGTGTTAAGGATTATCAAAGAGAATGTGAAATGTCTTGCAGATGGTTGTAGTTATAAGCTGTGTTACCTTCTCTTGTGTTAAGGTCTACCTGTAGTTATAAGCTGTGGTACCTTCTCTTGTGTTAAGATCTACCTGTAGTTATAAGCTGTGTTACCTTCTCTTGTGTTAAAATCTACCTGTAGTTATAAGCTGTGGTTCACCTTCTCTTGTGTTAAGATCTTCTCTTGTGTTAAGGTTAATGTGATTGTTTCTATTTGCATCAGTTTACTGGACATTTAATCTTTTTCGAAATTTTTTTAAAGCACTAGTGCAATAAAATGATTATTAAAATACATGACTACGGACATTGCATTAATTCATGTTTGTGAATGCAAGTAAAATTTTATAGGGTGAGCTCCAGCAAATCTATCTATGACAGCTACAAGTTCACATACACAGTAAATAGTATTTATAGTAAATAGCTACTATCAGTTTTAGTAGCTTTTAGCTCTCTGTATGACAGGCCTTAACTCACTCTGTATGACAGGCCTTAACTCACTCTGTATGACAGGCCTTAACTCACTCTGTATGACAGGCCTTAACTCACTCTGTATGACAGGCCTTAACTCACTCTGTATGACAGGCCTTAACTCACTCTGTATGACCGGCCTTAACTTACTCTGTATGACAGGCTTTAACTTACTCTGTATGACAGGCTTTAACTTACTCTGTATGACAGCCCTTAACTTGCTCCGTATGGCAGGCCTTAACTTACTCCGTATGACAGGCTTTAACTTACTCTGTATGACAGGCCTTAACTTACTCCGTATGAAAGGCCTTAACTTGCTCCGTATTACAAGCTTTAACTTACTCTGTATGACAGCCCTTAACTTACTCTGTATGACAGGCCTTAACTTACTCTGTATGACAGGCCTTAACTCACTCTGTATGACAGCCCTTAACTTGCTCCGTATGACAGGCTTTAACTTACTCTGTATGACAGCCCTTAACTTACCCTGTATGACAGGCCTTAACTTACTCTGTATGACAGGCCTTAACTTGCTCCGTATGACCGGCCTTGACCTACTTTTTCTGCCTGCAGAGATCTAGAACGGTATAGCTGTGGCACTAGTGGTGATAGTTCTGTGCAAACACTTCCTACTGAAATGGATAACAATTCCGTTTCTTCAATACCTCAGGTAATACTGACCTTTATTGAACAGGCATTTATTATTAATTTCAATAACTCTGCACGCATTGTTCAATCATTGTTAAGTGTCAGTAAGATGCGAATGGATATTCGAATAAATTACAAAGACAATTTGAATCAATGTCGTTGTTTATTTGGCAAAACACAGTTTTGTTAACCTAATAATTATATTACATGTTTTATATAGAATGCTTTTAAGTTGTTGTTTTGTTAAGGCAGAAAAAAACTAGCTGGATTCTGTAAAGTCTGACCTTTTTTAACCAATCAATTTATTCTCTCTCAAAACCAACAGTAAAATTTACACAACAAAATTTCCTTAAAAACGCTAATAATAACAACTAATGATAATAAAAAATCTAACAAGAATGTCATGGCCTTCGCCTGGTAAAGGCTAATTCGCACTCGTCCATTTATTTGTCAATGTGACGTGTTATTTTGTGTGTCTAGCCACAACAGCCTCAACTCTTACACATTCTGACACATTTTTTAAACGTAAGTCAGTGGCTGTCATTTGTTGCTTTTCTTCTTAACGCCGCAAAAAACGTAGCGTTCATGTATCTTTTGTAATTAACTTGAAACTTTCAGAGCTACAAACTATTTGATACATTTTACATGATTAACTTATGTTTTAGCTCTGTCACAACTGCTAGTTACATTTTTCTTCGTCAAATAGTATTTGAACATTGTGCTTTACCAACTTATGTAAACTTTGTTGAACGCAAATAATATTGAAAGTTAGCCTATCTATAAATTATTTATCTGTAATTTTTAAAAACGAATTGAATTCTATGTTAGAGTATTAAATGAGGTGTCTCTAGACTATTGTTCACTTGGGGGTAAAATCTGAGTTTTTCAGAAGTATTAAAGACCACCAACTAAGGTGAAATCTACAGTTTGTTAACAGTAATGGTATACAACTTGTTAAGTGAGTTATTGCCATAATAAGTCTATGCCATAATAAGCTAAGGCGGGTAAGGTATATCATGTAACAATTAATTCGATAATGTTTTGCTAGACTAACACAAGGAAGAGCAGCTCGCTAGAAGCAGTAAGCGTAGTGTGCAAGTCTAGATTACTTTCATTGATCGCTTACTAGCATCATATTTTGACATATATAACAGCTGCTATATCATATATAACAGCTACTATAACATATATAACAGCTGCCATAACATATATAGCAACTGCTATAACATATATAACAACTGCTATAACATATATAACAACTGCTATAACATATATGACAGCTGCTTTCAGTTAATTTCTTTTGCCGCCTTGATCAGTTGATCACCCTTGGTTGATGCAACCGTTTAAAGGTGAAGGCCAAGATTACCGATATAGATACTATTCTACCCAGTATCTATACTAGGTAGAATAGCACCCATATAGATACCGGTACAATTCTACCCATATACGTATAGATACCGGTACTATTCTACCCATATACGTATATACACTGGTAACTATTCTACCCATATACGTATATACACTGGTGCTATTCTACCCATATGAATACTGGTCGAAAGCATTGCTAAAACCTTCATATGCTCATCAGGACTTGATATAATCAGCTGGTTTTTATCATTTCTAATTCTTGTAGAGTCTGACCATCTTCAAGAAGACCTGGCAGAGCTGTCAGGAGAGATTTCACTTAAACAAAGAATGATTGAAGAACTCGAAAGGAGCCAGCGACAACTGCAAACAATTCGTCAGCATTACGAGGATAAAATGCGCAACTTGCAGGACCAAATAATGGCTGTTGAACGAGAACGAAACCAGGTCCTAAGCAGCTTAGGTAACCTCCTGTTATAGCTAGTATATGTTAGATCAGCTGTTATAGCTAGTATATGTTAGATCAGCTGGTAATAGTTAATCAGCTAGCTCTTAACAAGTTATAAAGTTCAGTCGATACGGTGCTATGGCTTTGGTGCAATAATCTGTCATTTAGATAGTAATTGGTATGAGTTTGATAATCTTAACGTGTAGCTAGCTTTGCAACCAGCTAATTCGTAACCGGACAGCAGTTACCAGGATAGCAAATACAAATGAAATAAACTGTTATGTGAGTTCTGTTTTCAGGCAGCAAGAAGCAGCAGTCGGAGGAGCAGGTGCGCAAAGTTAAAATGGAGTTTGAGAAACGGCTGGATACCATGCAACAGGAGCTCAATAAGGTAAATGCTGCCAAAAAGGAGCACGCCAAAATGATGAAGAACCAAGTTGTCTACGACCGGCGCATCAGGGACCTTAGTACTGAACTGAATGAGATGAAGAAGATAAAGGTAGGCTTGCTGACCGATACAAAAGCTGTGTTAGTTAATCCTACAAAGAGAGAAATCACCGCTATATTTATACCTGTGTTAGTTGATCCTACACGAAGAGATATCACCACTATATTTATATGTGTTAGTTAATCCTACACACAGAGATATCACCACTATATTTATATGTGCTAGTTAATCCTACACAGAGATATCACCACTATATTTATATGTGCTAGTTAATCCTACACAAAGAGATATCACCACTATATTTATTTATGTCTTACTTAATCCTACACAGAGAGACATCACTACTATATTTATATCTGTGTTAGTCAGGAAAAAGTTTGAATGGGAAATAATTGTTTGGCGTATGAGTTTTTTGGGATCTTCGTAATGTGTTGTGTTGACTATTGCACCACCACATGATCTTGGTTTTGGAGATCTCGACAACTATGGTGATGCTATTGCAGGTGCGACTGATGGCACAAATGAAGACGGAATCAGAGAAAAATAAGATTACTGACCAACGAAAGAATAAGGAGCTGCTACAGCTGAAAAAAGAGAAGCGGCAACGAGACAATCAGGTGCGCATGTTGGAGTTGCAAAACAGACAGAAAAATGCCATACTCAAGGTTGGTCTTTAACAACACTCAAATGTTGGTCTCTAAGTTTTCAAAGAGTGCCTTCATTAATTACAGGACGAATATAACAGTCTACTGATGTTTTAATTAATTCTGTCGTAAAAAGTAGGTGGCTTGGGATAGCCATCGACATTTCATGTATCCTTGACATATAAATCATTTTTATTTTATCCTAGCCTTTGCATAAGTCAGCGTATTGCGTTGCCAGCGCAAGCACGAATAGGTCAGTCAGTTGAGGAAAAGACAAAGAGACTCGTCCGCCTCTTCCAGGGTGATGGCCAAAAATAGGGCAAACCTCTCCCATGAAAATTCATCTGGCAAGACTTCATCATCTTCTGCTTCTAGGCACAAGTCAGCAGCTCTTCTCTTCTCTCCCAAGGTAACTGTTTGCATCGTCTTTTTTAACCTTTTTGTCCCAATCAATCTGCCAAATTTGCTTCAAAATGATTTTCATTTCTGGACAGTATTCTGGTAGCGAATGTTAGTTACTGAAGAACAACTTATAGCTGGGCCATAGCACTAACTGGGTCGTAACTTATAGCTGAGATAAAACTAGACAATGTTAAATGAGCAATTGCAGAGTAGATAACTGCTTGTTGCTCAGACGGCGATTTACTATTTGCCTTTTGTTGATACGTCTAGCACATGTTATCTCATGTTATCTCATGTTATCTCATGTTATCTCATGTCACCTCATGTTATCTCACGGCACCTCATGTTATCTCATGTCACCTCATGTTATCTCATGGCACCTCATGTTATCTCATGTCACCTCTTATATCAAAGTTTCTCACAGCCTGTTGTTATAATCTCAACTTACTAGTGACTTTTTCTACTGATTACAGCTAAACCTAAAGTAATATAAAATAATCTGCCACTTAATTTGGAAGAGTATTTTTTTTGTGTATGGCATGTTTCTTATATATACACATATTATGTTGTCTTGTCCTCTGTGCTAATGGACACTACGTTTTACTCGATTACTCTAACTCAGGTGGCGAAAAGCAAGTGGGACAAGCTTGAGCGGTACATTACATCCGTTGTTGTGCGGAAACAGACAATTGCCAACATGGAAGCTGAGATGGATCTTCACATTAACAAGCGAGAACAGCTCAGCAAGAAGATAGATGCGTACAGTAAAAGGCTGGACACTGCCATTAGGAGAAATGAGGTCGGACACATGTATAATCATTACTCTTAGGCTCTTAAAATGGGCAAATTTCTTAGCTGACATATGGCATAAACATCTGCTGCGACTACACAGATCGAGACATATATATATATCATATATATATATATATGTCTCGATATAGATATATATGATATATATATATATGACAGATATATATATATATATATATATATATATATATATATATATAGTAGATATGGGTAAACCATAGTTTATCATTGCACTAATGTTTGTACAGCTATTTACACTTGTGTTTTCTTAAAAAAAAGATCCATCAACTTATAATCTAAATTCGTCCAACTACAACTTGAACTCAGGCTGATGAATTGTATCAAACTGCAAGTAAAACTTAGGTCTTTAAAATATTTAATCTAACATATCCTGAAATTTTATGCAAGCAGTTCCAATTTACACCAGTGTTCATCACATATCTTTTACAGCAAGTAACAGCCTTTTTAATATATAAATACTTGTTGGTCATCGTTGTCACTAGTTCAAAGCAACTTTAAAAAAAAATCGGTTTACTGTGAAAATGAACAAATTGGTGTCATGATTATGTTAATCAGGGATCAACACTTTTAACCAATCACAAATACATCAGTTTCTTCTATTACTACACAGCCATCAGGGGTGTGTGGTGTCTTTGCAAATAATAATTTTGCCAGCGTAAATAGCCAATGCCTTATTCCTTGTGTTTCTCTAATGTTTTCTGTTCTGTTGAACAAAAAACTCTCTACAGACTCTTATTTGATAATTGCTGGCATAATCATTACATTGCATGGAGTAATCAATAATGTCACGGTTACACTATATTGCGCTGAAATTTTGTTGATGATATGTTCAACTCATCTTCATAGCTGCTAAAGTCTGGTTTCCATATCGATTGCGAGACTCCGGCGGTAACTTGCGCAGCAAAACGCTTGCGACGTTAGGATCGGCAGCTTCTGTTCACATCTAAAGCTGCATTGCTAAACATAATCGCAGCTTCACATAAAATGTTCGCTCGCCACGCCATTTTGATAATGGTGACCTTTACCTGTACAGTGCATTTCAGGAAGGTTTTGCTTGCGGCTATTTGCGAAATTTGAACAACGCTAAACTCTTGTGTTAACTGCCGGCAACTACCGGTGGTACTCGGCGGTACCCGGCGTGTAGGCTCACATTTCACCGCCATAGCCTGCGGTGCTGTTGCCGGTGCTTTGCGGCATATATGAGAACCACGCTTAAGGTAGTTGTTGTGTAACTCCTATTCATTTGCAGACGACTGTCGCCATGGACCTAGAAGATCAGCTGGAGACGATGAGCACCAATATGACATACATTCAGAGTAACGTGTCTGAGTGCCAAAACAATATCATGCAGATGGAAGAGGAGGCGAAGGTTTGTTCATTTGCTTTTGCTATGCGTCTGCTTAGGCTTGTAGTGGCTACTGCTAGCATTTACTAACTTTGCATTGTTTCCTGTCTAAGCATTTACTAACCTCGCATTGCTTCCTGTCTAAGCATTTACTAACCTCGCATTGCTTCCTGTCTAAGCATTTACTAACCTCGCATTGCTTCCTGTCTAAGCATTTACTAACCTTGCATTGCTTCCTGTCTAAGCATTTACTAATCTCGCATTGCTTTCCGTTTAAGCATTTACTAACCTCGCATTGCTTCCTGTCTAAGCATTTACTAATTTCACATAGCTTCCTGTCTAAGCATTTAGTAATCTCGCATTGCTTCCTGTCTAAGCACTTACCTAATATATTTCATCAGTGTGTTGTATGTTTAGTAATTATTCATTGCTTTATTTATCCTTTTTAATGTTACAGCGGGCTTAGCTAACAATTCCCATTTATCGGCCCGTTCCCATAGATGGCTATACTCGAATTTACGTAAGCGCATGTAAATCAGTAAAGTTATCTTCTACAGTCATGCAGCAACATTTGATTTTGTTAATTCAGAATCTATAATCTTTCACCTTTATTTGACATCCACAATGAGTTCATCTCCTATCGACTGGAAACATTTTCTCAATAATTCACTAGAAGCAGTTCATGTTATGTTTAAAACGCTACCCCTCTAACAACCTCTAAACCTCATCGTACGACTTGCATGCCCTTTCATATCTATCTTGTCTCTCATATAAAATATTATTATGAGCCAAGATAATCTTTTAACCTGTCGTTATTCACTAGAAGAAATGACACTTTTATTCCTATATCAATAATTTTATTATGGCTCAAATTCTTCTCATAGATTCAAGAAACAGTTAACATGTTATATATTCTTATAGAATGAACCCCTGCTGTTTTTTTCTTGAGTCCTTTTTCATTAGTTTTTATCAGTTTATATTACGACAAAACAAGTTACATTTACAT
This sequence comes from Watersipora subatra, assembly GCF_963576615.1. NCBI lineage: Eukaryota > Metazoa > Bryozoa > Gymnolaemata > Cheilostomatida > Watersiporidae > Watersipora > Watersipora subatra. Next base: position 44,983 of record NW_027045273.1, read on the forward strand.
ATTGCGATAGCTCTTTGGTTTGAGCATCAAATTTGGTCATTGCTTTTGCAATCACAACGCAACTCGAAGAACTGGTTGTTATATTGCTTGTAATGATGTCTCTGAACCATATTACAAAATGTGCTCATTACACATACTACCTTACTTGTTAGGATGAGACTAGTTTGACAAAAGCTTTGGATGTCTCCTCTGTTGATGAAAGCAAGTATCTGTTGGAGCACCTTCTCTCACTCGCTCTCACTCAGGGCTTTGCTTGTACTCAGAAAGAATCTCAGTTCAAGGAGTTGACTGCTCGCTACGATAAAATGCAGATGGATTCCAGGTTACAGGATCAGCTTTTAGACCAGGTTTTGCAGGATTCCGGGATAACTATACAGTCGCAACAAGAATGTAAGCCGGCCAAATATTCTAAACACTCTACGTTTACTACCATAGTGTTAAGGATTATCAAAGAGAATGTGAAATGTCTTGCAGATGGTTGTAGTTATAAGCTGTGTTACCTTCTCTTGTGTTAAGGTCTACCTGTAGTTATAAGCTGTGGTACCTTCTCTTGTGTTAAGATCTACCTGTAGTTATAAGCTGTGTTACCTTCTCTTGTGTTAAAATCTACCTGTAGTTATAAGCTGTGGTTCACCTTCTCTTGTGTTAAGATCTACCTGTAGTTATAAGCTGTGGTTCACCTTCTCTTGTGTTAAGATCTACCTGTAGTTATAAGCTGTGGTACCTTCTCTTGTGTTAAGATCTTCTCTTGTGTTAAGGTTAATGTGATTGTTTTTATTTGCATCAGTTTACTGGACATTTAATCTTTTTCGAAATTTTTTTAAAGCACTAGTGCAATAAAATGATTATTAAAATACATGACTACGGACATTGCATTAATTCATGTTTGTGAATGCAAGTAAAATTTTATAGGGTGAGCTCCAGCAAATCTATCTATGACAGCTACAAGTTCACATACACAGTAAATAGTATTTATAGTAATTAGCTACTATCAGTTTTAGTAGCTTTTAGCTCTCTGTATGACAGGCCTTAACTCACTCTGTATGACAGGCCTTAACTCACTCTGTATGACCGGCCTTAACTTACTCTGTATGACAGGCTTTAACTTACTCTGTATGACAGGCTTTAACTTACTTTGTATGACAGCCCTTAACTTGCTCCGTATGGCAGGCCTTAACTTACTCCGTATGACAGGCTTTACCTTACTCTGTATGACAGACCTTAACTTACTCCGTATGAAAGGCCTTAACTTGCTCCGTATGACAGGCTTTAACTTACTCTGTATGACAGCCCTTAACTTACTCTGTATGACAGGCCTTAACTTACTCTGTATGACAGGCCTTAACTCACTCTGTATGACAGCCCTTAACTTGCTCCGTATGACAGGCTTTAACTTACTCTGTATGACAGCCCTTAACTTACCCTGTATGACAGGCCTTAACTTACTCTGTATGACAGGCCTTAACTTGCTCCGTATGACCGGCCTTGACCTACTTTTTCTGCCTGCAGAGATCTAGAACGGTATAGCTGTGGCACTAGTGGTGATAGTTCTGTGCAAACACTTCCTACTGAAATGGATAACAATTCCGTTTCTTCAATACCTCAGGTAATACTGACCTTTATTGAACAGGCATTTATTATTAATTTCAATAACTCTGCACGCATTGTTCAATCATTGTTAAGTGTCAGTAAGATGCGAATGGATATTCGAATAAATTACAAAGACAATTTGAATCAATGTCGTTGTTTATTTGGCAAAACACAGTTTTGTTAACCTAATAATTATATTACATGTTTTATATAAAATGCTTTTAAGTTGTTGTTTTGTTAAGGCAGAAAAAAAACTAGCTGGATTCTGTAAAGTCTGACCTTTTTTAACCAATCAATTTATTCTCTCTCAAAACCAACAGTAAAATTTACACAACAAAATTTCCTTAAAAACGCTAATAATAACAACTAATGATAATAAAAAATCTAACAAGAATGTCATGGCCTTCGCCTGGTAAAGGCTAATTCGCACTCGTCCATTTATTTGTCAATGTGACGTGTTATTTTGTGTGTCTAGCCACAACAGCCTCAACTCTTACACATTTTGACACATTATTTAAACGTAAGTCAGTGGCTGTCATTTGTTGCTTTTCTTCTTAACGCCGCAAAAAACGTAGCGTTCATGTATCTTTTGTAATTAACTTGAAACTTTCAGAGCTACAAACTATTTGATACATTTTACATGATTAACTTATGTTTTAGCTCTGTCACAACTGCTAGTTACATTTTTCTTCGTCAAATAGTATTTGAACATTGTGCTTTACCAACTTATGTAAACTTTGTTGAACGCAAATAATATTGAAAGTTAGCCTATCTATAAATTATTTATCTGTAATTTTTAAAAACGAATTGAATTCTATGTTAGAGTATTAATTGAGGTGTCTCTAGACTATTGTTCACTTGGGGGTAAAATCTGAGTTTTTCAGAAGTATTAAAGACCACCAACTAAGGTGAAATCTACAGTTTGTTAACAGTAATGGTATACAACTTGTTAAGTGAGTTATTGCCATAATAAGTCTATGCCATAATAAGCTAAGGCGGGTAAGGTATATCATGTAACAATTAATTCGATAATGTTTTGCTAGACTAACACAAGGAAGAGCAGCTCGCTAGAAGCAGTAAGCGTAGTGTGCAAGTCTAGATTACTTTCATTGATCGCTTACTAGCATCATATTTTGACATATATAACAGCTGCTATATCATATATAACAGCTACTATAACATATATAACAGCTGCCATAACATATATAGCAACTGCTATAACATATATAACAACTGCTATAACATATATAACAACTGCTATAACATATATAACAATTGCTATAACATATATAACAACTGCTATAACATATATGACAGCTGCTTTCAGTTAATTTCTTTTGCTGCCTTGATCAGTTGATCACCCTTGGTTGATGCAACCGTTTAAAGGTGAAGGCCAAGATTACCGATATAGATACTATTCTACCCAGTATCTATACTAGGTAGAATAGCACCCATATAGATACCGGTACAATTCTACCCATATACGTATAGATACCGGTACTATTCTACCCATATACGTATATACACTGGTAACTATTCTACCCATATACGTATATACACTGGTGCTATTCTACCCATATGAATACTGGTCGAAAGCATTGCTAAAACCTTCATATGCTCATCATGACTTGATATAATCAGCTGGTTTTTATCATTTCTAATTCTTGTAGAGTCTGACCATCTTCAAGAAGACCTGGCAGAGCTGTCAGGAGAGATTTCACTTAAACAAAGAATGATTGAAGAACTCGAAAGGAGCCAGCGACAACTGCAAACAATTCGTCAGCATTACGAGGATAAAATGCGCAACTTGCAGGACCAAATAATGGCTGTTGAACGAGAACGAAACCAGGTCCTAAGCAGCTTAGGTAACCTCCTGTTATAGCTAGTATATGTTAGATCAGCTGTTATAGCTAGTATATGTTAGATCAGCTGGTAATAGTTAATCAGCTAGCTCTTAACAAGTTATAAAGTTCAGTCGATACGGTGCTATGGCTTTGGTGCAATAATCTGTCATTTAGATAGTAATTGGTATGAGTTTGATAATCTTAACGTGTAGCTAGCTTTGCAACCAGCTAATTCGTAACCGGACAGCAGTTACCAGGATAGCAAATACAAATGAAATAAACTGTTATGTGAGTTCTGTTTTCAGGCAGCAAGAAGCAGCAGTCGGAGGAGCAGGTGCGCAAAGTTAAAATGGAGTTTGAGAAACGGCTGGATACCATGCAACAGGAGCTCAATAAGGTAAATGCTGCCAAAAAGGAGCACGCCAAAATGATGAAGAACCAAGTTGTCTACGACCGGCGCATCAGGGACCTTAGTACTGAACTGAATGAGATGAAGAAGATAAAGGTAGGCTTGCTGACCGATACAAAAGCTGTGTTAGTTAATCCTACAAAGAGAGAAATCACCGCTATATTTATACCTGTGTTAGTTAATCCTACACGAAGAGATATCACCACTATATTTATATGTGTTAGTTAATCCTACACACAGAGATATCACCACTATATTTATATCTGTGTTAGTTAATCCTACACACAGATATCACCACTATATTTATATGTGTTAGTTAATCTTACACAGAGAGATATCACCACTATATTTATATGTGCTAGTTAATCCTACACAGAGATATCACCACTATATTTATATGTGTTAGTTAATCCTACACAGAGATATCACCACTATATTTATATGTGTTAGTTAATCCTACACAGAGAGATATCACCACTATATTTATATGTGCTAGTTAATCCTACACAGAGATATCACCACTATATTTATATGTGTTAGTTAATCCTACACAGAGAGATATCACCACTATATTTATATGTGTTAGTTAATCCTACACAGAGAGATATCACCACTATATTTTTATGTGCTAGTTTATCCTACACAGAGATATCACCACTATATTTATATGTGTTAGTTAATCCTACACAGAGAGACATCACCACTATATTTATATATGTGCTAGTAAATCCTACACACAGAGATATCACCACTATATTTATATCTGTGTTAGTTAATCCTACACACAGATATCACTACTATATTTATATGTGTTAGTTAATCCTACACAGAGATATCACCACTATATTTATATGTGTTAGTTAATCCTACACAGAGAGATATCACCACTATATTTATATGTGCTAGTTAATCCTACACAGAGAGACATCACCACTATATTTATATGTGCTAGTTAATCCTACACAGAGATATCACCACTATATTTATATGTGTTAGTTAATCCTACACAGAGAGATATCACCACTATATTTATATGTGCTAGTTAATCCTACACAGAGATATCACCACTATATTTATATGTATTAGTTAATCCTACACAGAGAGATATCACCACTATATTTATATGTGCTAGTTAATCCTACACAGAGAGATATCACCACTATATTTATATGTGTTAGTCAATCCTACACAGAGATATCACCACTATATTTATATGTGCTAGTTAATCCTACACAGAGATATCACCACTATATTTATATGTGCTAGTTAATCCTACACAAAGAGATATCACCACTATATTTATTTATGTCTTACTTAATCCTACACAGAGAGACATCACTACTATATTTATATCTGTGTTAGTCAGGGAAAAGTTTGAATGGGAAATAATTGTTTGGCGTATGAGTTTTTTGGGATCTTCGTAATGTGTTGTGTTGACTATTGCACCACCACATGATCTTGGTTTTGGAGATCTCGACAACTATGGTGATGCTATTGCAGGTGCGACTGATGGCACAAATGAAGACGGAATCAGAGAAAAATAAGATTAGTGACCAACGAAAGAATAAGGAGCTGCTACAGCTGAAAAAAGAGAAGCGGCAACGAGACAGTCAGGTGCGCATGTTGGAGTTGCAAAACAGACAGAAAAATGCCATACTCAAGGTTGGTCTTTAACAACACTCAAATGTTGGTCTCTAAGTTTTCAAAGAGTGCCTTCATTAATTACAGGACGAATATAACAGTCTACTGATGTTTTAATTAATTCTGTCGTAAAAAGTAGGTGGCTTGGGATAGCCATCGACATTTCATGTATCCTTGACATATAAATCATTTTTATTTTATCCTAGCCTTTGCATAAGTCAGCGTATTGCGTTGCCAGCGCAAGCACGAAGAGGTCAGTCAGTTGAGGAAAAGACAAAGAGACTCGTCCGCCTCTTCCACGGTGATGGCCAAAAATAGGGCAAACCTCTCCCATGAAAATTCATCTGGCAAGACTTCATCATCTTCTGCTTCTAGGCACAAATCAGCAGCTCTTCTCTTCTCTCCCAAGGTAACTGTTTGCATCGTCTTTTTTAACCTCTTTGTCCCAATCAATCTGCCAAATTTGCTTCAGAATGATTTTCATTTCTGGACAGTATTCTGGTAGCGAATGTTAGTTACTGAAGAACAACTTATAGCTGGGCCATAGCACTAACTGGGTCGTAACTTATAGCTGAGATAAAACTAGACAATGTTAAATGAGCAATTGCAGAGTAGATAACTGCTTGTTGCTCAGACGGCGATTTACTATTTGCCTTTTGTTGATACGTCTAGCACATGTCACCTCATGTTATCTCACGGCACCTCATGTTATCTCATGTCACCTCATGTTATCTCATGTCACCTCATGTTATCTCATGGCACCTTATGTTATCTTATGTCACCTCTTATATCAAAGTTTCTCACACCCTGTTGTTATAATCTCAACTTACTAGTGACTTTTTCTACTGATTACAGCTAAACCTAAAGTAATATAAAATAATCTGCCACTTAAATTGGAAGAGTATTTTTTTTGTGTATGGCATGTTTCTTATATATACACATATTATGTTGTCTTGTCCTCTGTGCTAATGGACACTACGTTTTACTCGATTACTCTAACTCAGGTGGCGAAAAGCAAGTGGGACAAGCTTGAGCGGTACGTGACATCCGTTGTTGTGCGGAAACAGACAATTGCCAACATGGAAGCTGAGATGGATCTTCACATTAACAAGCGAGAACAGCTCAGCAAGAAGATAGATGCGTACAGTAAAAGGCTGGACACTGCCATTAGGAGAAATGAGGTCGGACACATGTATAGTCATTACTCTTAGGCTCTTAAAATGGGCAAATTTCTTAGCTGACATATGGCATAAACATCTGCTGCGACTACACAGATCGAGACTACTGAATAACTAGTTATGTTTTACAAGTATCAACCTAGGTCAAGTAAAGATCAAAACATCTATTGGATGTTGTCATTACCCTTATTGGAACATGATTGTATTAATTATATATATGTATATATATATATATATATATATAGTAGATATGGGTAAACCATAGTTTATCATTGCACTAATGTTTGTACAGCTATTTACACTTGTGTTTTCTTAAAAAAAAGATCCATCAACTTATAATCTAAAATCGTCCAACTACAACTTGAACTCAGGCTGATGAATTGTATCAAACTGCAAGTAAAACTTAGGTCTTTAAAATATTTAATCTAACATATCCTGAAATTTTATGCAAGCAGTTCCAATTTACACCAGTGTTCATCACATATCTTTTACAGCAAGTAACAGCCTTTTTCATATATAAATACTTGTTGGTCATCGTTGTCACTAGTTCAAAGCAACTTTCAAAAAAAATCGGTTTACTGTGAAAATGAACAAATTGGTGTCATGATTATGTTAATCAGGGATCAACACTTTTAACCAATCACAAATACATCAGTTTCTATTACTACACAGCCATCAGGGGTGTGTGGTGTCTTTGCAAATAATAATTTTGCCAGCGTAAATAGCCAATGCCTTATTCCTTGTGTTTCTCTAATGTTTTCTGTTCTGTTGAACAGAAAACTCTCTACAGACTCTTATTTGATAATTGCTGGCATAATCATTACATTGCATAGAGTAATCAGTAATGTCACGGTTACACTATATTGCGCTGAAATTTTGTTGATGATATGTTCAACTCATCTTCATAGCTGCTAAAGTCTGGTTTCCATATCGATTGCGAGACTCCGGCGGTAACTTGCGCAGCAAAACGCTTGCGACGTTAGGATCGGCAGCTTCTGTTCACATCTAAAGCTGCATTGCTAAACATAATCGCAGCTTCACATAAAATGTTCGCTCGCCACGCCATTTTGATAATGGTGATCTTTACCTGTACAGTGCATTTCAGGAAGGTTTTGCTTGCGGCTATTTGCGAAATTTGAACAGCGCTAAACTCTTGTGTTAACTGCCGGCAACTACCGGTGGTACTCGGCGGTACCCGGCGTGTAGGCTCACATTTCACCGCCATAGCCTGCGGTGCTGTTGCCGGTGCTTTGCGGCATATATGAGAACCACGCTTAAGGTAGTCGTTGTGTAACTCCTATTCATTTGCAGACGACTGTCGCCATGAACCTAGAAGATCAGCTGGAGACGATGAGCACCAATATGACATACATTCAGAGTAACGTGTCTGAGTGCCAAAACAATATCATGCAGATGGAAGAGGAGGCGAAGGTTTGTTCATTTGCTTTTGTTATGCGTCTGCTTAGGCTTGTAGTGGCTACTGCTAGCATTTACTAACTTTGCATTGTTTCCTGTCTAAGCATTTACTAACCTCGCATTGCTTCCTGTCTAAGCATTTACTAACCTCGCATTGCTTCCTGTCTAAGCATTTACTAACCTCGCATTGCTTCTTGTCTAAGCATTTACTAACCTTGCATTGCTTCCTGTCTAAGCATTTACTAACCTCGCATTGCTTCCTGTCTAAGCATTTACTAACCTCGCATTGCTTCCTGTCTAAGCATTTACTAACCTTGCATTGCTTCCTGTCTAAGCATTTACTAATCTCGCATTGCTTTCTGTCTAAGCATTTACTAACCTCGCATTGCTTCCTGTCTAAGCATTTACTAATCTCACATTGCTTCCTGTCTAAGCATTTACTAACCTCGCATTGCTTCCTGTCTAAGCATTTACTAACCTTGCATTGCTTCCTGTCTAAGCATTTACTAACCTTGCATTGCTTCCTGTCTAAGCATTTAGTAATCTCGCATTGCTTCCTGTCTAAGCATTTACCTAATATATTTCTTCAGTGTGTTGTATGTTTAGTAATTATTCATTGCTTTATTTATCCTTTTTAATGTTACAGCGGGCTTAGCTAACAATTCCCATTTATCGGCCCGTTCCCATAGATGGCTATACTCGAATTTACGTAAGCGCATGTAAATCAGTAAAGTTATCTTCTACAGTCATGCAGCAACATTTGATTTTGTTAATTCAGAATCTATAATCTTTCACCTTTATTTGACATCCACAATGAGTTCATCTCCTATCGACTGGAAACATTTTCTCAATAATTCACTAGAAGCAGTTCATGTTATGTTTAAAACGCTACCCCTCTAACAACCTCTAAACCTCATCGTACGACTTGCATGCCCTTTCATATCTATCTTGTCTCTCATATAAAATATTATTATAAGCCAAGATAATCTTTTAACCTGTCGTTATTCACTAGAAGAAATGACACTTTTATTCCTATATCAATAATTTTATTATGGCTCAAATTCTTCTCATAGATTCAAGAAACAGTTAACATGTTATATATTCTTATAGAATGAACCCCTGCTGTTTTTTTCTTGAGTCCTTTTTCATTAGTTTTTATCAGTTTATATTACGACAAAACAAGTTACATTTACATATTGCGATAGCTCTTTGGTTTGAGCATCAAATTTGGTCATTGCTTTTGCAATCACAACGCAACTCGAAGAACTGGTTGTTATATTGCTTGTAATGATGTCTCTGAACCATATTACAAAATGTGCTCATTACACATACTACCTTACTTGTTAGGATGAGACTAGTTTGACAAAAGCTTTGGATGTCTCCTCTGTTGATGAAAGCAAGTATCTGTTGGAGCACCTTCTCTCACTCGCTCTCACTCAGGGCTTTGCTTGTACTCAGAAAGAATCTCAATTCAAGGAGTTGACTGCTCGCTACGATAAAATGCAGATGGATTCTAGGTTACGGGATCAGCTTTTAGAACAGGTTTTGCAGGATTCCGGGATAACTATACAGTCGCAACAAGAATGTAAGCCGGCCAAATATTCTAAACACTCTACGTTTACTACCATAGTGTTAAGGATTATCAAAGAGAATGTGAAATGTCTTGCAGATGGTTGTAGTTATAAGCTGTGTTACCTTCTCTTGTGTTAAGGTCTACCTGTAGTTATAAGCTGTGGTACCTTCTCTTGTGTTAAGATCTACCTGTAGTTATAAGCTGTGTTACCTTCTCTTGTGTTAAAATCTACCTGTAGTTATAAGCTGTGGTTCACCTTCTCTTGTGTTAAGATCTACCTGTAGTTATAAGCTGTGGTACCTTCTCTTGTGTTAAGATCTTCTCTTGTGTTAAGGTTAATGTGATTGTTTCTATTTGCATCAGTTTACTGGACATTTAATCTTTTTCGAAATTTTTTTAAAGCACTAGTGCAATAAAATGATTATTAAAATACATGACTACGGACATTGCATTAATTCATGTTTGTGAATGCAAGTATAATTTTATAGGGTGAGCTCCAGCAAATCTATCTATGACAGCTACAAGTTCACATACACAGTAAATAGTATTTATAGTAAATAGCTACTATCAGTTTTAGTAGCTTTTAGCTCTCTGTATGACAGGCCTTAACTCACTCTGTATGACAGGCCTTAACTCACTCTGTATGACAGGCCTTAACTCACTCTGTATGACCGGCCTTAACTTACTCTGTATGACAGGCTTTAACTTACTCTGTATGACAGGCTTTAACTTACTCTGTATGACAGCCCTTAACTTGCTCCGTATGGCAGGCCTTAACTTACTCCGTATGACAGGCTTTAACTTACTCTGTATGACAGGCCTTAACTTACTCCGTATGAAAGGCCTTAACTTGCTCCGTATTACAAGCTTTAACTTACTCTGTATGACAGCCCTTAACTTACTCTGTATGACAGGCCTTAACTTACTCTGTATGACAGGCCTTAACTCACTCTGTATGACAGCCCTTAACTTGCTCCGTATGACAGGCTTTAACTTACTCTGTATGACAGCCCTTAACTTACCCTGTATGACAGGCCTTAACTTACTCTGTATGACAGGCCTTAACTTGCTCCGTATGACCGGCCTTGACCTACTTTTTCTGCCTGCAGAGATCTAGAACGGTATAGCTGTGGCACTAGTGGTGATAGTTCTGTGCAAACACTTCCTACTGAAATGGATAACAATTCCGTTTCTTCAATACCTCAGGTAATACTGACCTTTATTGATTTATTGAACAGGCATTTATTATTAATTTCAATAACTCTGCACGCATTGTTCAATCATTGTTAAGTGTCAGTAAGATGCGAATGGATATTTGAATAAATTACAAAGACAATTTGAATCAATGTCGTTGTTTATTTGGCAAAACACAGTTTTGTTAACCTAATAATTATATTACATGTTTTATATAGAATGCTTTTAAGTTGTTGTTTTGTTAAGGCAGAAAAAAACTAGCTGGATTCTGTAAAGTCTGACCTTTTTTAACCAATCAATTTATTCTCTCTCAAAACCAACAGTAAAATTTACACAACAAAATTTCCTTAAAAACGCTAATAATAACAACTAATGATAATAAAAAATCTAACAAGAATGTCATGGCCTTCGCCTGGTAAAGGCTAATTCGCACTCGTCCATTTATTTGTCAATGTGACGTGTTATTTTGTGTGTCTAGCCACAACAGCCTCAACTCTTACACATTTTGACACATTTTTTAAATGTAAGTCAGTGGCTGTCATTTGTTGCTTTTCTTCTTAACGCCGCAAAAAACGTAGCGTTCATGTATCTTTTGTAATTAACTTGAAACTTTCAGAGCTACAAACTATTTGATACATTTTACATGATTAACTTATGTTTTAGCTCTGTCACAACTGCTAGTTACATTTTTCTTCGTCAAATAGTATTTGAACATTGTGCTTGACCAACTTATGTAAACTTTGTTGAACGCAAATAATATTGAAAGTTAGCCTATCTATAAATTATTTATCTGTAATTTTTAAAAAAGAATTGAATTCTATGTTGGAGTATTAAATGAGGTGTCTCTAGACTATTGTTCACTTGGGGGCAAAATCTGAGTTTTTCAGAAGTGTTAAAGACCACCAACTAAGGTGAAATCTACAGTTTGTTAACAGTAATGGTATACAACTTGTTAAGTGAGTTATTGCCATAATAAGTCTATGCCATAATAAGCTAAGGCGGGTAAGGTATATCATGTAACAATTAATTCGATAATGTTTTGCTAGACTAACACAAGGAAGAGCAGCTCGCTAGAAGCAGTAAGCGTAGTGTGCAAGTCTAGATTACTTTCATTGATCGCTTACTAGCATCATATTTTGACATATATAACAGCTGCTATATCATATATAACAGCTACTATAACATATATAACAGCTGCTATAACATATATAACAACTGCTATAACATATATAACAACTGCTATAACATATATAACAACTGCTATAACATATATGACAGCTGCTTTCAGTAAATTTCTTTTGCCGCCTTGATCAGTTGATCACCCTTGGTTGATGCAACCGTTTAAAGGTCAAGGCCAAGATTACCCATATAGATACTATTCTACCCAGTATCTATACTAGGTAGAATAGCACCCATATAGATACCGGTACAATTCTACCCATATACGTATAGATACCGGTACTATTCTACCCATATACGTATATACACTGGTAACTATTCTACCCATATACGTATATACACTGGTGCTATTCTACCCATATGAATACTGGTCGAAAGCATTGCTAAAACCTTCATATGCTCATCAGGACTTGATATAATTAGCTGGTTTTTATCATTTCTAATTCTTGTAGAGTCTGACCATCTTCAAGAAGACCTGGCAGAGCTGTCAGGAGAGATTTCACTTAAACAAAGAAGTGTGTTAATAAAAGGGTGACAATTCTGTAACTGGTATAGCCTTAAATTTTAGTATAAAAAAGTTCATGAAAGTGTCTCTCCAAATTTAAATATTCCATTTTGCACTATGAGCTATAATGATTCTCTTGCTCTGCAGGCTGAATTTTATTCTGCTATTTTAATTTCAGCAGAGATAAATCACAGTTGACCACTTCTGAAATAAAAGACGTGCGGTTGACACCCCCATCCTCGCCATCGCTGAGCAGGAGACGCCAGCCACTCCAGGACTCTGACAGTACTAATGTATTCATGAGGCTCACCAACACACAAACTGGCTGCACACAAAACAAATAGGCGCAGAGCTTTGGCACCGTCAGCAGCTGTGACAAAGTAATGAGGCCCAAGTTTTCAAGTTTAACCCGTTGAACTACTTACGTAATTGTCTTCATGTGTTGACTAACAAATTATGAGCTGGATTTGCATGTATGTGAGTCTATACAGCCTAATACTAACTTACTGTGATACCTCCAACATCATTAAAATCATTCAAAAACAAATATTAACTGAGCATGGAAAAAACATTTCATAATCACGATGATGAACAGTCGCGTGTTTCTAGAGCATTGCTTACTGAGTACTGCTGCAAAAAGTCTCAGACTGAACAAACAGTTGCCCTAATGCCATTCCCCTAAACATATACTATTCGGCTCACGTTGGACTAAATAGGAATATTGCATCTCTTAGAAATTAGAAACTCAGGCTAGAATTAGTGTTGTTAGTCTCAAATAGCAAGAATTAACAAAGAGTGCGCACCAAATCGCAGAGTGGTTTGTTATAACAGATGCGTTTCACTGCCTTGAAGGGGCCAACTCAATTTTGGCGTTATCAGCTCTTAGATAAAAGCCCAATGCGTAAACCTTTTGAATGGCCCTACAATACGTTTTCTGTAGTCTATGATTTTTACCATGCGACAATGTATTGTAAACAACCTCGCTACATCATGTGTCTGGTACACTTGTCTACACACAATCTATACACAATCTAGGCAACTAGTTGGGCAATTGACCTTATGACCTTGTGTATCTTGACTAGAGAGGTGATACTAGCCATGGCATCCTAGGAGTAACTTGTAACTAAGCAAGTGCTTACAAATGTTTGCTTTTCAAACAACACGAGTGATGAGCCAGATGAGCAAACAATAGGCATTCCTAGTCCATAGTAGTCCCATTGTATAACGACTTGGAGAGGTTTATTTATGACGATAATATTGAGTGATGCTGCTCCAAAGTACTCCTATTGTAGCGCGTTGCTTCATGAGCCTCTATTTTGATTGCTATGAGTTGGCAAATCGCTACTCTTCCAACTAGCCCCACTTTTTGCCTTTGGTGTTCTAGTAGCACACCAAACCACGGACTGCAGCACCTCTTCTTTACAAGAAAATAATAATTTTAGGAATCGTTATGATTTTAATGTTAGTTTTTCTAGGCTAAGGGATGCACTCTTTGATATATTAAAATGGCTAGAGAGCATTAAATTAGCATTAGACTAACTACACGATATGCAAGTAAAATAATTATATGTTGAAAGCATAATTTTTATTCCCCATAAGCCTTTAAAACGATTGACGTAAAAAATTTCACTAATAGAACATTGGGGTGAAGATATTTTCGAGTCATCTTTATACCTGCAGTAGATCATTTATAGGAGGTATGATTGGTTTCTGTCTAAGAGCTATGTATGTGTAACCTTATCAAATTGTAATAGCGATGTTGTTACTAGAAGCTCAGCAACATTGTTACTTAAATTTACATGTTTTCATTTGGGTGGGTCTCTTGCAGGTGACAAGCTCCAACCAGAGTCTCATATGTGTAAAGAAGGCAGTTGGTCACACAAAGGCTGTACTATCTATATGTGCCGCCGACAATCTTTTGGTTTCTGGCAGTAAAGGTAAGTGTCAAGTTGACTCTAATCTAACGCACTAACATATTCTAATACCTCATAATTGACCTGCGTTTCCTTTTGTCTCGCAGACTTGACGTGCAAAGTGTGGAACATGTCAATTGGTTCAGAAGTTTTGTGTCTTGGTGGCCACCCTAACTATGTCTCCAAAGTTCGATATTGCGAGGTCAACCGGCTTGTCTACACTGTCTCCAATTCATTTGTCAAAATGTGGGACATCCGAGCTGGAGCTAAATGTATAACAGTGCTCAGGTAAGCCTAGCTCGACTCATACTTACTTGCTTTCAGATGCAATTACATTTATATGGCTACTTGTTACCTTCTCTACCACACATACAGTCAAACTGTCCAACATAAGATATTACAGTTAGTTCCTATCATAACGGTTAGTTCCTATCATAACAGTTAGTTCCTATCGTAATGGGTAGTTCCTATAATAACTGTTAGTTCCTATCGTAACGGTTAGTTCCTATCGTAAAGGTTAGTTCCTATCATAACGGTTAGTTCCAATCGTAACGGTTAGTTGCTATCGTAACGGTTAGTTCCTATTGTAACGGTTAGTTCCCATCGTAACGGTTAGTTCCTATCGTAACGGTTAGTTCCTATTCTTTCGGTTAGTTCCTATCAAAACGGTTAGTTCCTATCATAACCGTTAGTTCCTATCATAATGGTTAGTTCCTATCGTAACGGTTAGTTCCTATCCTTGCGGTTAGTTCTTATGATAACGGTTAGTTCCTATCCTTACGGTTAGTTCCTGTCAAAACGGTTAATTCCTATCCTTACGGTTAGTTCCTATCCTTACGGTTAGTGCCTATCATAACGGTTAGTTCCTATCGTTACGGTTAGTTCTTATCATAACGGTTAGTTCCTATCGTAATGGTTAGTTTCTATCATAACGGTTAGTTCTTATCCTTACGGTTAGTTCCTATCATAATGGGTAGTTCCTATAATAACTGTTAGTTCCAATCGTAACGGTTAGTTCCTATCGTAACGGTTAGTTCCTATCGTAACGGTTAGTTCCCATCGTAACGGTTAGTTCCTATCAAAACGGTTAGTTCCTATCATAACCGTTAGTTCCTATCATAACGGTTAGTTCCTATCGTAACGGTTAGTTCCTATCGTAACGGTTAGTTCCTATCCTTGCGGTTAGTTCTTATGATAACGGTTAGTTCCTATCCTTACGGTTAGTTTCTATCAAAACGGTTAATTCCTATCCTTACGGTTAGTTCCTATCCTTACGGTTAGTGCCTATCATAACGGTTAGTTCCTATCGTTACGGTTAGTTCCTATCATAACGTTTAGTTGCTATCGTAATGGTTAGTTCCTATCGTAACGGTTAGTTCTTATCGTAATGGTTAGTTCCTATCGTAACGGTTAGTTCTTATCCTTACGGTTAGTTCCTATCATAACGGTTAGTTCCTATAATAACTGTTAGTTTTTATCATAACGGTTAGTTCCTATCGTAATGGTTAGTTTCTATCATAACGGTTAGTTCTTATCCTTACGGTTAGTTCCTATCGTAATGGGTAGTTCCTATAATAACTGTTAGTTCCTATCGTAACGGTTAGTTCCCATCGTAAAAGTTAGTTCCAATCGTAACGGTTAGTTCCTATTGTAATGGTTAGTTCCTATCGTAACGGTTAGTTCCCATCGTAACGGTTAGTTCCTATCGTAACGGTTAGTTCCTATCGTAACGGTTAGTTCCTATTCTTACGGTTAGTTCCTATCAAAACGGTTAGTTTCTATCATAACGGTTAGTTCCTATCATAACCGTTAGTTCCTATCATAACGGTTAGTTCCTATTATAGTGAATACTATGCCAACAGAGATGGACACAATGTGAGGTTTTATATCTTATGTTGCAGTTCCTCTGGTCTGGTGCATGACAATATCCCTGTGGAGCCAGCGTCGAGCAGTCAGGCCATTCTACAACAGGGAGAGCAGCAGATATTTGATATCCAAGTCAGCAGAGATGGTCATAAACTATACACAACTACTGGAACCACCGTTCAGCTCTGGGACCTCAATACATAAGTTGATGCGTTTTTTTCAGTTACGATCCCTAGAATAAAAATCTACATTTGTTAGTTTGTATGTTGTCCATAAATGTAATGTTGTTGCTAAGAATCCCTCTGAGAATGATGGATTTAGTTTGGATGCCGGCTTGTCTTCAATTTCCTTGTAAATATTTGTGTATATTATAGTTTGAGAATTTTCCAGTTAAAAAAAATTGAAGATTACGAAAATTAGAGAATTTTGAGGCACACACTCTCATTGACAGCTATTTCTGTTAAAAGCACTTTAAAAATATTAGTATTAGTAACTGTAGTTACCAAGGTTAACATAATATTTTCTCATTAATTTTTAGTGTTGTTCATCACATAAAATTTGAGATGGAGTGAATGATCAATTTCAGTATATCAGTTTTTCCTGGTAATTACTCAATCCAATCGTGATCCCACTTGATGGCCTGGAGATCAGAGTCGTTATAAAATACGTCAGACCTAGTCATTGCTGCATTGTTGGGCCTATCTGGTTCAGTCTCACCAGATCAATCTGTCAGTACGAAAATATAAAAGTTTGATGATTTTCACCAAGGGGTGTTTGTATTAAATAATCATGATGGGCTTCTTCACCCCTCTATACGACATTTTTATGTTACGATGCCAACACCGGAACAAATTTATTTCGTATGGCAAGGATCTAATGCAAATGTAACAAGCAAAATTATAGATAGGTAAAATAATAAAAAATATGAAAAGGTTTTTATACCACATCCAAGGTGGGATACTTCTCGATATATCTACTAGCTAGTATATTGTACTTACTGTCATTAGAGGTGGGATACTTCTCGATATATCTACTAGCTAGTATATTGTACTTACTGTCATTAGAGGTGGGATACTTCTCGATATATCTACTAGCTAGTATATTGTACTTACTGTCATTAGAGGTGGGATACTTCTCGATATATCTACTAGCTAGTATATTGTACTTACTGTCATTAGAGGTGGGATACTTCTCGATATATCTACTAGCTAGTATATTGTACTTACTGTCATTAGAGGTGGGATACTTCTCGATATATCTACTAGCTAGTATATTGTACTTACTGTCATTAGAGGTGGGATACTTCTCGATATATCTACTAGCTAGTATATTGTACTTACTGTCATTAGAGGTGGGATACTTCTCGATATATCTACTAGCTAGTATATTGTACTTACTGTCATTAGAGGTAGGATACTTCTCGATATATCTACTAGCTAGTATATTGTACTTACTGTCATTAGAGGTAGGATACTTCTCGATATATTTACTAGCTAGTATATTGTACTTACTGTCATTAGAGGTAGGATATTTTTCCATATATCTACTAGCTAGTATATAGTACTTACTGCCATTAGAAGTAGTGTACTTCTCCATATATCTACAAGCTAGTATATTGTACTTTCTGCCATTAGAGGTAGGATACTTATCCATATATCTACTAGCTAGTATATAGTACTTACTATTATTAGAGGTTGGTGTATGAATCTTAGAAAATCCACCACAGTTGTAACTCTCTTCTATAGGTGATTTATGTACACAACTATAACCTTCCATAGGTGGTTTATGTACACATCTATAACCATTCATCTATAGGTGGTTTATGTACACAGCTATAACCTTTCTTCTATCAGTAGTTTATGCGCACAACCGTAATCTTCTTTCTTTGTATAAGTCCAAGGGTCACTCCTAATGTGTATTTGATCTACCCATGTGGCATTTTGTAACTGACAGTTATTTTTCATTGGTTGTCCGCTTGCATGCACAACATCATTTAACCATATATATATTGTTAACAGCACTTACAACTAAATCTAGCAATTTAGCTTCTGCACCTTTTTGATGACTAATTGCTATATTCATTTAAACTGTCAAGGCTGGTGATCTGTAAAATATTGTACGCTTACAGGCTATCGGCAGTCGGAAAGGTTGCTAGCGGCCACCAAGCACCGATTATTTGCCTTAGTTTATACAACGACTCAAGAGGGAAAGAACAACTCTTAACTGGCTCCAAGGATCATCTAATTAAGGGATTTGATATTTCCAATGAACAAACTTCAAATTATCCAATTCAGGCCAAATTTACTATGGACCCTCCTCACTATGATGGTGTTCAATGTCTCGCGCATCGTCAGGACATCCTTTTTAGTGGTTCTCGGGATATGCGTATCAAAAAATGGAACCTCAGTGAACCCTCTTCTCAACCACAGGTAAAATTGGTGTTTTTACAATACTAGGTGTTGCTCTATTTAATAGCAAAATAAAGGTGATAGTTATTTCCGGTAATGGTCACCAATCAAGATCACCACTTTGTAATAAATATTTTTTATTAGAAGTAATATTTGAGATGAAGTGAATGATTGATATCAGTATATCGGTTTTCCTGGTAATCACTCAATCCAATTGTGATCCTACTTGATGGCCTAGAGATCAGAGTCAATATAAAATATGTCAGACCTAGTCATTGCTGCATTGTTGAGCCCATCTGGTTCAGTCTCACCAGATCAACCTGTCATACGCAAGACATTATGCTGTGTCTCTCACCAATATTTGCAAATGTCTTGTAGGTTTGTTACAATACAGAGACTCGTTTATGATTAAAAGTTTCATATTGCAGGATTGCATTGTTGACTCATTCAAAAGGGACAAGTTGATTCGCCAGTGTTTAATCTTTACCATCTTTAATGCAGTTCACGCCGCTCCTTTCCGCTTAAGTTGAATGTCAATTTCAAACAAACTCCTGGTTCCTCATTCCTCAACTTGCATTGTTTTCAGTCAGTTAATGGCGCCCATAAGGACTGGATCACCGACATGTGCATGCTACCAGATAATGACATATTGCTAAGCTGCTGTCGCTCTGGCACTGTGAAGATTCGGTCAAACGAGACTTGCCAGCAGCTAAATGAAGTGCGTGCTCATTCATTAGCCGTCAACTCTATGGCTACCAACCGCAGCAATCTCTTTACTGCCTCTAGGTAAAGTAGTATATAGTACTTACTGTCACTAGAGGTAGGTAATTGTTCAATATATCTACTAGCTAGTATATCGTACTTACTGCCATTAGAGGCAGGATACTTTTCAGTATATCTACTAGCTAGTAAATAGTACTTACCGTCACCAAAGGTAGGTAATTGTTCACTATATCTACTAGCTAGTATATAGTACTTACTGTCACCAGAGGTAGGTAACTGTTCACTATATCTACTAACTAGTATATAGTACTTACTGTCACCAGAGGTAGGTAACTGTTCACTATATCTACTAACTAGTATATAGTACTTACTGTCACCAGAGGTAGGTAACTGTTCACTATATCTACTAACTAGTATATAGTACTTACTGTCACCAGAGGTAGGTAATTGTTCAATATACAAATTATGTAAGCTTATTGTAAATTTAATGTTACGTCTGTCACCCATGTGTTCTAATGAGACACTTGGCCAATTAGCCAAATAGTATAGATTTACTGGCTTTTCCTTAAATCCAATTAATTCACTGATTACTGTATGTATTCGAGTATAATCACAAAATTTTTTACCCATTTTTAATGATAAATCATGAGTAAGCACAAGTAGTCGCATAGCGTCTTGTTGCCTGATTTACTGAGAACCGTTCGCTTAAGCAATACTAATGATTTTTGTACTGACTGTGTGACTACTTACCTAGTCGATCGGTGTGGCAATACAGATGCCTCAAAAGTGACGTTTTACAAATTGTCTTGCGGTCAAATGATTGCGATGCTACTTTGTCAATTGGGAGCAAAACCGATTGATATTTTTAACGCGACTAGAACCCCTTAAGCATCCAACGTTGTTGATACGTCAAACAAAATCTTAAATAAATGCAATATATTGGGCTGACAGTTTCTTTTATAGTTATTCAATAGCATCATTGTGTGAATTGTGTAAATATGCCAAATGGAGAAGTTGATAACTTTGGTTGGTTGTACCAACATATCTTGTTCTTTGTCCAAGAACTTTTCATGCGCCACGATTTAGCATGTATAACAGACATGGTTCATGCTCTTTCAGTGATTGCACGATAAGGATCTGGTGGATGGACCCACATAAACTATACAGTTCATAGCCAAAGCACAGATTCATTCTCCATATTCTCATATTTTTTGTCTGTATTTATGTAGCTATTTTTGTTTTCTTTACGATTGATGACTATGCAGGAAAATTATCTTATACATTCCTTTTTTAAATCAATGTTCAAATTGTTTGACCCATGTACTTTGCATGTGTCTATATTCCTAGTGCACATCCGACTATAAACTCTTTCGTGTCAAAGATTATCATGATGTTACATCATATCCATCGATGCAATTATTCTTCTCTTCTCGTCGATATTTATTTTAACCTTTTAAACACTTTGTCTGTTTTAACTGGCCGTAGATTTTCGAAATGCGCATTTATTTTTGGTGCAATAGGCTTTATTGTATTCAATCTTGTTCGTTGAAATTATCTAAAAAATAAACTAACTTTAAGAGTAATGGAGCTGTCTTATGTATCAACACGAATCCTTTTACTTTGCTCTAATTTTGTAAGGTACCTACATATGTTTATCATAACAACATTGGCTCACAGCTAGTCTAATTTTATTAAAACTATACAATAACATCAATAGTTGAGTGTTTCATTGTTGAGCTGCATGCGTTTGCATCCTCGGTCCAATAAAAGCATGCATTTATAGATATGATAATTCACCTTAAGGAAGGAAACACATCAAAATGATACTTTTAAAGGCAAAGTAACAGTTCTGAAGGTAGTATTGCGAAGTAACAGTTATGAAGGTAGCATTGCAAAGTAACAGTTCTGAAGGTAGTATTGCAAAGTAACAGTTATGATGGTAGTATTGCGAAGTAACAGTGATGAAGGTAGCATTGCAATGTAACAGTTATGAAGGTAGCATTGTAAAGTAACAGTTATGAAGGTAGTATTGCAAAGTAACAGTTATGAAGGTAGTATTGCAAGATAACAGTTCTGAAGGTAGTATTGCGAAGTAATAAAAAACCTCATAATGTAGTCTACCATGTGGTCTTTGAAGCCCTCTGTGATACTTGCTTACTTACTCTACAGTTAAACATTGATAATGAGTTGGTACTGTGTGGGTGGAGCATGTTATAGTATTCCCTTTTTTTCCAGTTGGTCAGTTTGAGAAAACTAATATGTTTCTCAATGACTTCTCATCTAAAGAACTTTGAGTTAAAGGTTATTATTAAGGGAACGCCATTATCAAGCTGTTAGTAGCAGTCAACGCTTTCCAAAGGCTTTTGTAACTAAACATTTTAAATATTAATAAACAAACAATTTACTTGGCATTTATTTAGTGATACCAAATAACTGACTCCACTTTCTGATTTCGCATTGCGACTGAGTCATGAATTTTGAGCGAGTTTTAAGAACTATCATTGAAATAATACCAGTCGCAGGTGCCAGTTTGCATTTGCTAACTAACGTTAATAATACACTTGAAACAAACTGCAACTAAACTTGTACTCTTGCATCACCAAATAAGGTAGTTTTGATTTGATAATGTAAGAAATATCTTTCAATGCCAGGTGCGTTTTGAACATCATTTCTATCTATGAACAGAAATCCAATTACTACACCTGGAAGACATCATTTCTATCTATGAACAGGAATCCAATTACTACACCTGGAAGACTCTTTACTAACTTAAATCTTTAATTTTTTTATCAAATAATCTTATTCAAAAAATAAACTTATTGAAGATGCTTAATTTTTTAAACATGTAAATGTGGTTAAAGTGACATCTTGTTTGTATAATATTAATCTCAACTTTATTTTACTAATTTCAGCTTTTACATTTACATCTTGAGCTCCGAAATAACTGCCATAGGTGTGACCGTGACGATAAAAATCATTACCTTGTAAGGCTGTTAGGGTAAAAACATATTTCTTTAGCAAACCATACCACCCAGGTATCGTTTGGAAGTATGGCATAAAGCAATGAGCCAGACGTTTGCACGCTTCACAATGCAGGCATGTTGAATTAGATCAATGTTATGTATATTTAACAGGAGAGTTTTCTCGCTGTGTCGAGAGCATTCACTCCCTACAAAAACACTCTAGTGAGTTTTTACACACTTAGTGATCAGAACATGAGCCAAGACTATATGTAAAATGTGCACTGTTTGGAAAGTATCTCACGTTCCATTTTACAGAATACGCAGAGATACTTCACACCTATAACCACTCACACTTCACTAATTTAGTGTTGAGCTCCACTGCTCCGTTTAAAGTAATCTGCTTCCTCATTAGTATTTTGCAAAACTGTCTTTCACCTTCTTCTAAAAATAATGGTAAGTATTATTTTAATGCCAAAGTAATGGCATTAAAATTTCACACACCGACATCACTCAGTTTTCTATGGGTCATCTAATGTATTAAGGTAATTTCAGAGATAGGTTGAAAATATCCTACCCTTTCAAGAGCTTCTGTCTAATTTGCTATTGACAGCAAAATAAAAAATTTCCATACTGCAAGATAAATTTTGAGATGATATGCAATAAGTCAAATCTTTACTGAATTCACGTAAGATACAAGATCCTCAAAAGCTCTAGTATATTTGTATTTGAGTCACTTTGTCTGCAAATATGTAATATTTAGGCCTACTGATAAAGTATAATCTAGCCACAACTGACTAAGATTTCAGAGCTTTCAGCCACTTAGAAAATAATGTGTATCAGCAATGATATATAACCACTCCCCATAGATATGGAGGGTAGCCTGGGCATGGCTCTTGTGGGGATTGGGAGAGATCCATGCCCAGGCTACCCCCTCTCTCCCAATCCCCCACAAGAGCCATGCCCAGGCTAGGGGGCATATGTCATTGGTATATCATCAGTATATAAAGAGTCTTGCTTTCAAGAATACGCTGAAAGAAGCAACAAAAACTGCTTGCTTTGCTAGAGTGAAATGCATTTTGGTTAATAGACAAACGGCTATTTCGAAGATTAGTTTTACTTTTACATGGTAACTTGAAATCATCCATGCTTTAGCCAGAATTTTGCTCATGCTAGATTCTATTAAATAATCTACCTCAATGCTAAATTTTAATCAACAAACACCAGAGCATATTCAGATATTTTGTTTTTTAAGCTTGATTCCAATGTACATATGTTGAACCAATGATATACAGCCTGTGGGGCTGTATATCATTGGTTGAACTAATGTAAGAAAAATTTACAAAGATATATAATTTGTAATTACTTTCTAACTTTTCAATTGTTATTTTTTCTTACAAAAAAATTCAAACGAATCAATTCCTAGTTATTTTAACGCATCGTAAAGCAGCATCACCGCCAATGTCAATAAAAAGAGCCTCCGACTTCATCTTGTAATACATTTACACTCAAAAGCAATAATTATTCATAAATTCGTTAAAAGTTGTCGCCTTTCTCATTTTTAGACCCACGATTAGCTAGTCGAGCAAGACTTTCATTCAATAGTCTCCGAGCGTTCGAAGGAAGCTAAAGATAAGCTCGGCATGGCGGTTCGCTCCAGTTTCAGTACGAACTATTAGCCGTCTGTGATGCTTTGAGAACTAAAACACGAAGCGCTCTGCCATACTAGATTATAAGTTAATTTCCTGTTGATATAGTTCATGGTTTGATAAAAAAGAACAATTATAACTGCTATAATTGATGTTGCCACTCTTACAACAGCTAAATATGATAGACTTTGGTTACAAAACCAACTTCATAGATAGTTTTCAGGTTTGATGTTGCATTTTATTAGATATACCTCACTTGTTCTTTTCTCTGACTTTGTAATACCATCGCAAATGCGTATTAAATACCAAATTTATTAACGCAAGATAGTTCATGATAGTTGTACTATAAACTATTATAGTTGCAGTAAGCCCATTGACAAATGTACCAACTTTGCAAACGTCTTATGCTCGCACTACTGTCGTTATGCATTCGTGCAGCTTTGAATCGTAAAATGGACGGATTTTCACGACTCGTTTCGTAGGTTATCTTTTTAACATTGCAACAATCTGGTTATTGAAATATTTATTCTACTAAGAAGCTCAGACAGTTTCTCGACTCTGTTTACTACATGTTCACACATTGAATAAGCAACTATCGACAATCTTGTTTATGCGAAGGCCTCTACGCAGAGGGGAGATTTCTCAAAAGATATTGGTACGGCCACAGAGAAAGGAGGGACTGATCATGCTCGCGAAAATACTCGCGAAGCCAGTCTTAAATAACACCTCAGATGCATTTTAGACTGTTTTATACAGACAGAGGTTCAAAACCGTAGTCAATGCTATCGATATAAATGCAGTTACTGCAAAAGAAATGTTACAAGCTGTCCTAAATTCTTGAGAAATTTTTTTTGTACCAAATATTGGTTTTGCGGAGAAATTATAACAGCAGCGATTAAGAATAGTAATAAGAAAACTTGCTGTTAATTTCATCTTTTTTCGAGTGTGGAGAATGTTGTTGGAACCAGTTGCACAGAAACATTGTTTTCTGTGGCAGTTATGCATGTTTATGGATATGTTGTATAGGTATAATAGAAATATCAAGAAAGTATATCATGCATGATGCGTTATTTAGTTTTATTGCACTGCAAGGCTACCTTTACTTAACCCTAATTTGGATTATTTATTACACCAAGACTTCTCACTCACTTATTGGTAGGAAGCAATCTTTGCAGCCCTTCTTGCATGCCCTTGTGCATACTCCTAGATGACTGTTTGCTCTTTTAGATTGTCTGTTCTCTTGTTGTGCACATGAAATGCATAATGCTGCTAAGCCGCAATTATTTCATTTATTATAATTAATATATATTAATTTTGTTTGGATATTTTCCTGCACATCATCGGAATTAGCGCTGTGCTAGTTTATGATAAAAGGGGCATCAAAATACATAAAGTGATAAGTCTGGAGCGCAAGCCTATTGATGATCACAAGTCTCTGACTGACCTAGAGTGATTTTCACAAATCCTAAAACAAAGGTGCACACACTCCACAACTGAATGTGAATCAAATGACAACATTGGTGAAATGGATGATAAAATAAAATTACATAGGCATTAAAATCCAACCATATCACCATCTATTCCAGTCTATGTTCAACCTGATATAATTGTTTTATTATATTAATATTGTTTTGAAGCATTAAAATAATGGTATACCTATAATAAAAAGTGACTCAATTGATGAACGCTATTAGCAAACTAGCACGCTAGTAATAAAGTGATGACTTTCCCTTATGTAGCCTTATGTACCCTTATGTAGCCTTATGTACCTTATGTATGGAGGAACAACAAACTGGTTTAGTCAAGTTTATGTTTATATTTAGTTTTTAATGTAGAGGGCTCATGGACTCATAGCTCCCTTTCTACCATTCAATGTTGTGGGCTACATACAAAACTTTAATGTAGTTGCTGAAAAATCATTGTAATTGCGCCAAAAATTAGAGTGGCTGAGTCCGTTAGGCTGTATCATATTTTTTAATTTCTATTTAAGAAAAGTTTTTTGTTGGTATGCTAATTTTTTAAAAGAAAAATAACTTGTTTACTTTGGATTAAATAGCTCACCACGATAATCAGATAACGGGAAAGATGACCCTCCGTTCTAGCTGTGTGATAAATAAAAATGACTAATAATAAAGCACCATGAACAATATACTTGCAGTAAAAACATTTTGTACAATTTCTTGAGAGTAACATAGCAAATTTTTCTAAAACTGCCAATATTCATAATAAGTAGGTTTAAAAGTACCACCCGCTAAATGAGATTCTTCGTAACACCATCAGCTCGGTCAACAAGCTATACATCCAAAATGACTAGGGGCTAGTCCCCTAGTCCAAGTGATTAGGGGAATTGGTCATCTACTTTGGACCATCTGGTGACTAAGACTGTCATAAAGGTGACTAGGTAGACTGGTGGCTGTTAGCTTTCTCCTTAAAATTTTTCACTCTTGTCTCACTCTCTACTACAATCAAGTACTAATCCCGCATAATATTTCAGCTGTTTCTTTGGAGCAAACTGTTTGGTAAGGGCCAATCACTAATTGAGCTGCTAACCAAATCACATTGTTAGTAACTATTTCTATTTAACTGAAAAATTTGGGAGTATAAAATTCAGATGCAATTTTTTTGGTGTAACTACTACTGAAAATGCACTGCTAGTCAGCTCAGTCGAGTGTTATACTGCTAGAGTCCTGCCAGGATCACATAGTTAGCAGCAGTTACAATCATCAAAAGCGCACATTGGAAATGAAATTAAACAGCAACATCAAGAGGCTGCAGTCAATGTGTACAATGATCGGGATCACACCATTTTCTTTGCTTCAATATAAACATGTATAGTATAAACAAATTATAGCAGCACTGGGTTACACATGATAGCTCTTGCATGACACCTCAAGTAGTGTGGTTACTTTAGATAGAAGTTCCATGTTATTCAGTTATTTGAATATGCAGTTCCAATTGTACCAACCGGAGCTCCGACTAGCATAAACTTAATAATCGTAGAAGAAATAAAAGTTCTCTGATCTAAGACAGCCTATTGTGGTGGCTGTGACATTTTATGCTGAAAGAATTTGGCCAATGTTTGACAGATTTATCAACGATTTTAGGATGCACTGGTCAGTGGAAATTGCTGGCCTTGTTTTTCCCTTTGACGCTATTAGTTGCAACTCCGCTTTATCGGGTATTGCCATTAGCTGCAGCATCAATGGCCGTGGCTAACAGTCCTGTATTCCCTAGTTGCAAGTTGGGGCGGCTAATGTTAGGCAACTAGTTATGTAATGTATGGCGGTGTTAGCCCCAACAGGTTTCTTTCATTTAGGGCCTCAACCGGGCATCTCATGTGAAGTTTTAAAAATTTTTATCAGAAAGTATAAACATTTTTTCTATTATTTGAGATTTGTTTGTTTTCGGTGATGTGACTGCCAGGACATTTTCAGATTAAAATAAGCTAAACTTGATTGCAGTTAAAAGAAATGCTCAAAAGAGAAAGATATCTTTTTCTTTTAAGCATTTCAACATCAACAAAGATCAATTTTGCCGATTTTATTTCAAGTTCATCCGAAGGTTTCTACGCTTTCGTTGGGCCATTGCCAAGCGGATGTTTGTTAAAACTTGGCCTTTTGCAAACCTTTATAAAGTCGTTAACAAGAATATATTGCCGATGATAATAATGACGCCCAAAAACTATTAAAAGCTAACGTTTATCTCTATCGCATGGAATAAAGTGATATTATACAGCGATAAAAACCGTTCCCGTAGTCGTTGGGCAAATAACTGTTCCAGTTAATGATGTTGAGGTCGAGTTATCTAAAGCAATTTATCATTGCGTGAAAACGAACCAAACAAATCCGTTCGAGTTAACCAAGTGTTCGTGATAAAATTTTACATTTTATCCGAGAGCGAGTTATTCGAGTTTGACTGTACTTAGCCGCCAAAATTTCTTAAAAAGTTGGGGTGTCTCAGCCGGCCAGTCGCCCCAGGGAATACGGGCCTGGTTGCTAAGTACCTCAAGGTTACTATGTTCTTCCTTAAGCCCGGTCAGCATCTTTCTCTACCAGCCCTGGCCTCTCACTCTCTGTTATTGATATGTATTACCCTATCACCAACAACTCGCTTAACAACATAAAATCAGACCTCATGTTGAGGAGAGATGACTTAATCTTATTGGCCTCTGGTTGCCTCACAATCTTATCCTGCATTAGTAGCTATTCCCACTGGCCAAAACTTTTACACTTGAATCTGACTTCAAAACTACAGCTAGAACCCATTTCCTTGGTTTTGCAGGAGAGAAAGATGCTTCACTTGCTTCACACTCCGATATTGTGGGCTCTACTTTGCTGTAGTTACTTGCGGTCTTTTTTGCACTCCTTTGTCCAGTGCTCCTTGGCTCCGCACTTGTAGTTAGTGCAGGGAAAATAGTTGGTGCAGTGGTCTGCAGAATAACTTAAAAAATGCACCACAAGGCCTACATTTTTTTACTGCCTTAGTTTTTTTACCTTTCCTATTGCCTTGCTCTTGCCAGCCATGTTGTTCAGTGGGCTGCTAAAACTGTCTGAGAGTTTTACTTTTTATAACACCTAATACGCATTTGTTTCTCCACAGCGCCATCTCAGTGATTTCTATTCTCTTTAAAACCTGTGGTGTTTTACACGATGCTGTAATGGGTAGAACCACAAATTAAAATGTCATCTAATAAGTAGTGCCTTCAAAACTATTAGCTATTTAATGGCTTTATGGAAATGCTTCAACTGAACAAATTATTTGAGGATATTTGTCTAAAGCAAATACATTCTTATGGTGCAAAAAATGTATTGATAAATCGATTTTTTACTCAACTTAACCTGCCAAAACTCAGAATTGTATAGTTTTGGAGACATGGCACCACTAGACAACCGACAATATGTCTGAAATCCTATGTAGCAGGTGAATTAACACTAATTAAAATTGGTTACCTTTATATACATTAATCTTACCACCAGCTTTTGAGGCTGTTTTGAAGCTTGAACAACAGTCAGTAGGTTTTTTCTGCTGTCTTAATGACCTTTCAGCAAGCATATTATTAAGCGCTCTTGCCCTTTGGGTTCTCAATCTCTGCTATGGACTTTGGGGAACACTATCTGACAAATTTATCACTGCTCTTAAATTCATGTTAAATATACCAAGCATTGTACAAGACTATCAAATACATAGGAAACTTTCCAATAATGTGAATTTTGTTGCAAGTCAACCTTTAAAAGATTATACCTGACACCTTATAAAATGCACGCGGGAGAATCGATAGTTTGACCTGGACACAGTATTTACTTTACTGTCTATGCAACAAATCTTTCTTTATATCATTTAAGGCTATAGCTAGAGCAAATTATCTCTTTTTTACTATCAACAGAATTCAACATTTTTAATTTGATTTCCTAAAAACTATCACAATCAATGCATTACTTTCGCAAGGCTAATCTGGGGTTTGGAGCCTAAGCTTATACAATGCAGCCGAGCATGCAGAAAGACATGCATATGTAACACTCAGCATTAGATTTCACTACAGCTACGCATCAGCAAAAATATATTTTAATACTTTTAAAAAGCTATCTTGATGTTTGCAGTAATACACTACCAAAGCTTTGGTTGCCATGGCATACACGAAACATGTCCTGAACAATTCTATGAACTTGAATAATTGCACAAATACATTTATGTTGGAGGAAGCAGTGCAGTCGTCTGCAAATGAATAGGAGTTACACAACGACTACCTTAAGCGTGGTTCTCATATATGCCGCAAAGCACCGGCAACAGCACCGCAGGCTATGGCGGTGAAATGTGAGCCTACACGCCGGGTACCGCCGAGTACCACCGGTAGTTGCCAGCAGTTAACACAAGAGTTTAGCGCTGTTCAAATTTCGCAAATAGCCGCAAGCAAAACCTTCCTGAAATGCACTGTACAGGTAAAGATCACCATTATCGAAATGGCGTGGCGAGCGAACATTTTATGTGAAGCTGCGATTATGTTTAGCAATGCAGCTTTAGATGTGAACAGAAGCTGCCGATCCTAACGTCGCAAGCGTTTTGCTGCGCAAGTTACCGCCGGAGTCTCGCAATCGATATGGAAACCAGACTTTAGCAGCTATGAAGATGAGTTGAACATATCATCAACAAAATTTCAGCGCAATATAGTGTAACCGTGACATTACTGAT
This sequence comes from Watersipora subatra, assembly GCF_963576615.1. Taxonomy (NCBI): domain Eukaryota; kingdom Metazoa; phylum Bryozoa; class Gymnolaemata; order Cheilostomatida; family Watersiporidae; genus Watersipora; species Watersipora subatra. The sequence continues at coordinate 75,217 of NW_027045273.1, forward strand.
TACTCTATGCAATGTAATGATTATGCCAGCAATTATCAAATAAGAGTCTGTAGAGAGTTTTCTGTTCAACAGAACAGAAAACATTAGAGAAACACAAGGAATAAGGCATTGGCTATTTACGCTGGCAAAATTATTATTTGCAAAGACACCACACACCCCTGATGGCTGTGTAGTAATAGAAGAAACTGATGTATTTGTGATTGGTTAAAAGTGTTGATCCCTGATTAACATAATCATGACACCAATTTGTTCATTTTCACAGTAAACCGATTTTTTTTGAAAGTTGCTTTGAACTAGTGACAACGATGACCAACAAGTATTTATATATGAAAAAGGCTGTTACTTGCTGTAAAAGATATGTGATGAACACTGGTGTAAATTGGAACTGCTTGCATAAAATTTCAGGATATGTAAGATTAAATATTTTAAAGACCTAAGTTTTACTTGCAGTTTGATACAATTCATCAGCCTGAGTTCAAGTTGTAGTTGGACGATTTTAGATTATAAGTTGATGGATCTTTTTTTTAAGAAAACACAAGTGTAAATAGCTGTACAAACATTAGTGCAATGATAAACTATGGTTTACCCATATCTACTATATATATATATATATATAGTGTTAATACAATCATGTTCCAATAAGGGTAATGACAACATCCAATAGATGTTTTGATCTTTACTTGACCTAGGTTGATACTTGTAAAACATAACTAGTTATTCAGTAGTCTCGATCTGTGTAGTCGCAGCAGATGTTTATGCCATATGTCAGCTAAGAAATTTGCCCATTTTAAGAGCCTAAGAGTAATGACTATACATGTGTCCGACCTCATTTCTCCTAATGGCAGTGTCCAGCCTTTTACTGTACGCATCTATCTTCTTGCTGAGCTGTTCTCGCTTGTTAATGTGAAGATCCATCTCAGCTTCCATGTTGGCAATTGTCTGTTTCCGCACAACAACGGATGTCACGTACCGCTCAAGCTTGTCCCACTTGCTTTTCGCCACCTGAGTTAGAGTAATCGAGTAAAACGTAGTGTCCATTCGCACAGAGGACAAGACGACATAATATGTGTATATATAAGAAACATGCCATACACAAAAAAAATACTCTTCCAATTTAAGTGGCAGATTATTTTATATTACTTTAGGTTTAGCTGTAATCAGTAGAAAAAGTCACTAGTAAGTTGAGATTATAACAACAGGCTGTGAGAAACTTTGATATAAGAGGTGACATGAGATAACATGAGGTGCCATGAGATAACATGAGATGACATGAGATAACATGAGGTGACATGAGATAACATGAGGTGCCGTGAGATAACATGAGGTGACATGAGATAACATGAGATAACATGTGCTAGACGTATCAACAAAAGGCAAATAGTAAATCGCCGTCTGAGCAACAAGCAGTTATCTACTCTGCAATTGCTCATTTAACATTGTCTAGTTTTATCTCAGCTATAAGTTACGACCCAGTTAGTGCTATGGCCCAGCTATAAGTTGTTCTTCAGTAACTAACATTCGCTACCAGAATACTGTCCAAAAATGAAAATCATTCTGAAGCAAATTTGGCAGATTGATTGGGACAAAGAGGTTAAAAAAGACGATGCAAACAGTTACCTTGGGAGAGAAGAGAAGAGCTGCTGACTTGTGCCTAGAAGCAGAAGATGATGAAGTCTTGCCAGATGAATTTTCATGGGAGAGGTTTGCCCTATTTTTGGCCATCACCCTGGAAGAGGCGGACGAGTCTCTTTGTCTTTTCCTCAACTGACTGACCTCTTCGTGCTTGCGCTGGCAACGCAATACGCTGACTTATGCAAAGGCTAGGATAAAATAAAAATGATTTATATGTCAAGGATACATGAAATGTCGATGGCTATCCCAAGCCACCTACTTTTTACGACAGAAGTAATTAAAACATCAGTAGACTGTTATATTCGTCCTGTAATTAATGAAGGCACTCTTTGAAAACTTAGAGACCAACATTTGAGTGTTGTTAAAGACCAACCTTGAGTATGGCATTTTTCTGTCTGTTTTGCAACTCCAACATGCGCACCTGATTGTCTCGTCGCCGCTTCTCTTTTTTCAGCTGTAGCAGCTCCTTATTCTTTCGTTGGTCACTAATCTTATTCTTCTCTGATTCCGTCTTCATTTGTGCCATCAGTCGCACCTGCAATAGCATCACCATAGTTGTCGAGATCTCCAAAACCAAGACCATGTGGTGGTGCAATAGTCAACACAACACATTACGAAGATCCCAAAAAACTCATACGCCAAACAATTATTTCCCATTCAAACTTTTCCCTGACTAACACAGATATAAATATAGTAGTGATGTCTCTCTGTGTAGGATTAAGTAAGACATAAATAAATATAGTGGTGATATCTCTTTGTGTAGGATTAACTAGCACATATAAATATAGTGGTGATATCTCTGTGTAGGATTAACTAGCACATATAAATATAGTGGTGATATCTCTGTGTAGGATTGACTAGCACATATAAATATAGTGGTGATGTCTCTCTGTGTAGGATTAACTAGCACATATAAATATAGTGGTGATATCTCTCTGTGTAGGATTAACTAATACATATAAATATAGTGGTGATATCTCTGTGTAGGATTAACTAGCACATATAAATATAGTGGTGATATCTCTGTGTGTAGGATTAACTAACACATATAAATATAGTGGTGATATCTCTGTGTAAGATTGACTAGCACATATAAATATAGTGGTGATATCTCTGTGTGTAGGATTTACTAGCACATATATAAATATAGTGGTGATGTCTCTCTGTGTAGGATTAACTAACACATATAAATATAGTGGTGATATCTCTGTGTAGGATTAACTAGCACATAAAAATATAGTGGTGATATCTCTCTGTGTAGGATTAACTAACACATATAAATATAGTGGTGATATCTCTGTGTAGGATTAACTAGCACATATAAATATAGTGGTGATATCTCTCTGTGTAGGATTAACTAACACATATAAATATAGTGGTGATATCTCTGTGTAGGATTAACTAGCACATATAAATATAGTGGTGATATCTCTCTGTGTAGGATTAACTAACACATATAAATATAGTGGTGATATCTCTGTGTAGGATTAACTAGCACATATAAATATAGTGGTGATGTCTCTCTGTGTAGGATTAACTAGCACATATAAATATAGTGGTGATATATCTCTGTGTAGGATTAACTAACACATATAAATATAGTGGTGATATCTCTGTGTAGGATTAACTAACACATATAAATATAGTAGTGATATCTGTGTGTAGGGTTAACTAACACAGATATAAATATAGTGGTGATATCTCTGTGTGTAGGATTTACTAGCACATATATAAATATAGTGGTGATGTCTCTCTGTGTAGGATTAACTAACACATATAAATACAGTGGTGATATCTCTGTGTAGGATTAACTAGCACATAAAAATATAGTGGTGATATCTCTCTGTGTAGGATTAACTAACACATATAAATATAGTGGTGATATCTCTGTGTAGGATTAACTAGCACATATAAATATAGTGGTGATGTCTCTCTGTGTAGGATTAACTAGCACATATAAATATAGTGGTGATATCTCTCTGTGTAGGATTAACTAACACATATAAATATAGTGGTGATGTCTCTCTGTGTAGGATTAACTAACACATATAAATATAGTAGTGATATCTGTGTGTAGGATTAACTAACACAGATATAAATATAGTGGTGATATCTCTGTGTGTAGGATTTACTAGCACATATATAAATATAGTGGTGATGTCTCTCTGTGTAGGATTAACTAACACATATAAATATAGTGGTGATATCTCTGTGTAGGATTAACTAGCACATAAAAATATAGTGGTGATATCTCTGTGTGTAGGATTAACTAACACATATAAATATAGTGGTGATATCTCTGTGTAGGATTAACTAGCACATATAAATATAGTGGTGATATCTCTCTGTGTAGGATTAACTAACACATATAAATATAGTGGTGATATCTCTGTGTAGGATTAACTAACACATATAAATATAGTGGTGATATCTCTGTGTGTAGGATTTACTAGCACATATATAAATATAGTGGTGATGTCTCTCTGTGTAGGATTAACTAACACATATAAATATAGTGGTGATATCTCTGTGTAGGATTAACTAGCACATAAAAATATAGTGGTGATATCTCTCTGTGTAGGATTAACTAACACATATAAATATAGTGGTGATATCTCTGTGTAGGATTAACTAGCACATATAAATATAGTGGTGATATCTCTCTGTGTAGGATTAACTAACACATATAAATATAGTGGTGATATCTCTGTGTAGGATTAACTAACACATATAAATATAGTGGTGATATCTCTGTGTAGGATTAACTAGCACATATAAATATAGTGGTGATATCTCTCTGTGTAAGATTAACTAACACATATAAATATAGTGGTGATATCTGTGTGTAGGATTAACTAACACAGATATAAATATAGTGGTGATATCTCTGTGTGTAGGATTAACTAACACATATAAATATAGTGGTGATATCTCTTTGTGTAGGATTAACTAACACAGGTATAAATATAGCGGTGATTTCTCTCTTTGTAGGATTAACTAACACAGCTTTTGTATCGGTCAGCAAGCCTACCTTTATCTTCTTCATCTCATTCAGTTCAGTACTAAGGTCCCTGATGCGCCGGTCGTAGACAACTTGGTTCTTCATCATTTTGGCGTGCTCCTTTTTGGCAGCATTTACCTTATTGAGCTCCTGTTGCATGGTATCCAGCCGTTTCTCAAACTCCATTTTAACTTTGCGCACCTGCTCCTCCGACTGCTGCTTCTTGCTGCCTGAAAACAGAACTCACATAACAGTTTATTTCATTTGTATTTGCTATCCTGGTAACTGCTGTCCGGTTACGAATTAGCTGGTTGCAAAGCTAGCTACACGTTAAGATTATCAAACTCATACCAATTACTATCTAAATGACAGATTATTACACCAAAGCCATAGCACCGTATGGACTGAACTTTATAACTTGTTAAGAGCTAGCTGATTAACTATTAACAGCTGATCTAACATATACTAGCTATAACAGCTGATCTAACATATACTAGCTATAACAGGAGGTTACCTAAGCTGCTTAGGACCTGGTTTCGTTCTCGTTCAACAGCCATTATTTGGTCCTGCAAGTTGCACATTTTATCCTCGTAATGCTGACGAATTGTTTGCAGTTGTCGCTGGCTCCTTTCGAGTTCTTCAATCATTCTTTGTTTAAGTGAAATCTCTCCTGACAGCTCTGCCAGGTCTTCTTGAAGATGGTCAGACTCTACAAGAATTAGAAATGATAAAAACCAGCTGATTATATCAAGTCCTGATGAGCATATGAAGGTTTTAGCAATGCTTTCGACCAGTATTCATATGGGTAGAATAGCACCAGTGTATATACGTATATGGGTAGAATAGTTACCAGTGTATATACGTATATGGGTAGAATAGTACCGGTATCTATACGTATATGGGTAGAATTGTACCGGTATCTATATGGGTGCTATTCTACCTAGTATAGATACTGGGTAGAATAGTATCTATATCGGTAATCTTGGCCTTGACCTTTAAACGGTTGCATCAACCAAGGGTGATCAACTGATCAAGGCGGCAAAAGAAATTAACTGAAAGCAGCTGTCATATATGTTATAGCAGTTGTTATATATGTTATAGCAGTTGTTATATATGTTATAGCAGTTGTTATATATGTTATAGCAGCTGTTATATATGTTATAGTAGCTGTTATATATGATATAGCAGCTGTTATATATGTCAAAATATGATGCTAGTAAGCGATCAATGAAAGTAATCTAGACTTGCACATTACGCTTACTGCTTCTAGCGAGCTGCTCTTCCTTGTGTTAGTCTAGCAAAACATTATCGAATTAATTGTTACATGATATACCTTACCCGCCTTAGCTTATTATGGCATAGACTTATTATGGCAATAACTCACTTAACAAGTTGTATACCATTACTGTTAACAAACTGTAGATTTCACCTTAGTTGGTGGTCTTTAATACTTCTTAAAAACTCAGATTTTGCCCCAAAGTGAACAATAGTCTAGAGACACCTCATTTAATACTCTAACATAGAATTCAATTCTTTTTTAAAAATTACAGATAAATAATTTATAGATAGGCTAACTTTCAATATTATTTGCGTTCAACAAAGTTTACATAAGTTGGTAAAGCACAATGTTCAAATACTATTTGACGAAGAAAAATGTAACTAGCAGTTGTGACAGAGCTAAAACATAAGTTAATCATGTAAAATGTATCAAATAGTTTGTAGCTCTGAAAGTTTCAAGTTAATTACAAAAGATACATGAACGCTACGTTTTTTGCGGCGTTAAGAAGAAAAGCAACAAATGACAGCCACTGACTTACATTTAAAAAATGTGTCAAAATGTGTAAGAGTTGAGGCTGTTGTGGCTAGACACACAAAATAACACGTCACATTGACAAATAAATGGACGAGTGCGAATTAGCCTTTACCAGGCGAAGGCCATGACATTCTTGTTAGATTTTTTATTATCATTAGTTGTTATTATTAGCGTTTTTAAGGAAATTTTGTTGTGTAAATTTTACTGTTGGTTTTGAGAGAGAATAAATTGATTGGTTAAAAAAGGTCAGACTTTACAGAATCCAGCTAGTTTTTTTCTGCCTTAACAAAACAACAACTTAAAAGCATTCTATATAAAACATGTAATATAATATTTAGGTTAACAAAACTGTGTTTTGCCAAATAAACAACGACATTGATTCAAATTGTCTTTGTAATTTATTCAAATATCCATTCGCATCTTACTGACACTTAACAATGATTGAACAATGCGTGCAGAGTTATTGAAATTAATAATAAATGCCTGTTCAATAAATCAATAAAGGTCAGTATTACCTGAGGTATTGAAGAAACGGAATTGTTATCCATTTCAGTAGGAAGTGTTTGCACAGAACTATCACCACTAGTGCCACAGCTATACCGTTCTAGATCTCTTCAGGCAGAAAAAGTAGGTCAAGGCCGGTCATACGGAGCAAGTTAAGGCCTGTCATACAGAGTAAGTTAAGGCCTGTCATACAGGGTAAGTTAAGGGCTGTCATACAGAGTTAGTTAAAGCCTGTCATACGGAGCAAGTTAAGGGCTGTCATACAGAGTGAGTTAAGGCCTGTCATACAGAGTAAGTTAAGGCCTGTCATACAGAGTAAGTTAAGGGCTGTCATACAGAGTAAGTTAAAGCTTGTAATACGGAGCAAGTTAAGGCCTTCCATACGGAGTAAGTTAAGGCCTGTCATACAGAGTAAGTTAAAGCCTGTCATACGGAGTAAGTTAAGGCCTGCCATACGGAGCAAGTTAAGGGCTGTCATACAGAGTAAGTTAAAGCCTGTCATACAGAGTAAGTTAAAGCCTGTCATACAGAGTAAGTTAAGGCCGGTCATACAGAGTGAGTTAAGGCCTTTCATACAGAGTGAGTTAAGGCCTGTCATACAGAGTGAGTTAAGGCCTGTCATACAGAGAGCTAAAAGCTACTAAAACTGATAGTAGCTATTTACTATAAATACTATTTACTTTGTATGTGAACTTGTAGCTGTCATAGATAGATTTGCTGGAGCTCACCCTATAAAATTTTACTTGCATTCACAAACATGAATTAATGCAATGTCCGTAGTCATGTATTTTAATAATCATTTTATTGCACTAGTGCTTTAAAAAAATTTCGAAAAAGATTAAATGTCCAGTAAACTGATGCAAATAGAAACAATCACATTAACCTTAACACAAGAGAAGATCTTAACACAAGAGAAGGTACCACAGCTTATAACTACAGGTAGATCTTAACACAAGAGAAGGTGAACCACATCTTATAACTACAGGTAGATCTTAACACAAGAGAAGGTGAACCACAGCTTATAACTACAGGTAGATTTTAACACAAGAGAAGGTAACACAGCTTATAACTACAGGTAGATCTTAACACAAGAGAAGGTACCACAGCTTATAACTACAGGTAGACCTTAACACAAGAGAAGGTAACACAGCTTATAACTACAACCATCTGCAAGACATTTCACATTCTCTTTGATAATCCTTAACACTATGGTAGTAAACGTAGAGTGTTTAGAATATTTGGCCGGCTTACATTCTTGTTGCGACTGTATAGTTATCCCGGAATCCTGCAAAACCTGGTCTAAAAGCTGATCCCGTAACCTGGAATCCATCTGCATTTTATCGTAGCGAGCAGTCAACTCCTTGAATTGAGATTCTTTCTGAGTACAAGCAAAGCCCTGAGTGAGAGCGAGTGAGAGAAGGTGCTCCAACAGATACTTGCTTTCATCAACAGAGGAGACATCCAAAGCTTTTGTCAAACTAGTCTCATCCTAACAAGTAAGGTAGTATGTGTAATGAGCACATTTTGTAATATGGTTCAGAGACATCATTACAAGCAATATAACAACCAGTTCTTCGAGTTGCGTTGTGATTGCAAAAGCAATGACCAAATTTGATGCTCAAATTAAAGAGCTATCGCAATATGTAAATGTAACTTGTTTTGTCGTAATATAAACTGATAAAAACTAATGAAAAAGGACTCAAGAAAAAAACAGCAGGGGTTCATTCTATAAGAATATATAACATGTTAACTGTTTCTTGAATTTATGAGAAGAATTTGAGCCATAATAAAATTATTGATATAGGAATAAAAGTGTCATTTCTTCTAGTGAATAACGACAGGTTAAAAGATTATCTTGGCTCATAATAATATTTTATATGAGAGACAAGATAGATATGAAAGGGCATGCAAGTCGTACGATGAGGTTTAGAGGTTGTTAGAGGGGTAGCGTTTTAAACATAACATGAACTGCTTCTAGTGAATTATTGAGAAAATGTTTCCAGTCGATAGGAGATGAACTCATTGTGGATGTCAAATAAAGGTGAAAGATTATAGATTCTGAATTGGCAAAATCAAATGTTGCTGCATGACTGTAGAAGATAACTTTACTGATTTACATGCGCTTACGTAAATTCGAGTATAGCCATCTATGGGAACGGGCCGATAAATGGGAATTGTTAGCTAAGCCCGCTGTAACATTAAAAAGGATAAATAAAGCAATGAATAATTACTAAACATACAACACACTGATGAAATATATTAGGTAAATGCTTAGACAGGAAGCAATGCGAGATTACTAAATGCTTAGACAAGAAGCAATGTGAGATTAGTAAATGCTTAGACAGGAAGCAATGCGAGGTTAGTAAATGCTTAGACAGAAAGCAATGCGAGATTAGTAAATGCTTAGACAGGAAGCAATGCAAGGTTAGTAAATGCTTAGACAGGAAGCAATGCGAGGTTAGTAAATGCTTAGACAGGAAGCAATGCGAGGTTAGTAAATGCTTAGACAGGAAGCAATGCGAGGTTAGTAAATGCTTAGACAAGAAGTAATGCGAGGTTAGTAAATGCTTAGACAGGAAGCAATGCGAGGTTAGTAAATGCTTAGACAGGAAGCAATGCGAGGTTAGTAAATGCTTAGACAGGAAACAATGCAAAGTTAGTAAATGCTAGCAGTAGCCACTACAAGCCTAAGCAGACGCATAGCAAAAGCAAATGAACAAACCTTCGCCTCCTCTTCCATCTGCATGATATTGTTTTGGCACTCAGACACGTTACTCTGAATGTATGTCATATTGGTGCTCATCGTCTCCAGCTGATCTTCTAGGTCCATGGCGACAGTCGTCTGTAAATGAATAGGAGTTACACAACGACTACCTTAAGCGTGGTTCTCATATATGCCGCAAAGCACCGGCAACAGCACCGCAGGCTATGGCGGTGAAATGTGAGCCTACACGCCGGGTACCGCCGAGTACCACCGGTAGTTGCCGGCAGTTAACACAAGAGTTTAGCGTTGTTCAAATTTCGCAAATAGCCGCAAGCAAAACCTTCCTGAAATGCACTGTACAGGTAAAGGTCACCATTATCAAAATGGCGTGGCGAGCGAACATTTTATGTGAAGCTGCGATTATGTTTAGCAATGCAGCTTTAGATGTGAACAGAAGCTGCCGATCCTAAGGTCGCAAGCGTTTTGCTGCGCAAGTTACCGCCGGAGTCTCGCAATCGATATGGAAACCAGACTTTAGCAGCTATGAAGATGAGTTGAACATATCATCAACAAAATTTCAGCGCAATATAGTGTAACCGTGACATTACTGATTACTCTATGCAATGTAATGACTATGCCAGCAATTATCAAATAAGAGTCTGTAGAGAGTTTTCTGTTCAACAGAACAGAAAACATTAGAGAAACACAAGGAATAAGGCATTGGCTATTTACGCTGGCAAAATTATTATTTGCAAAGACACCACACACCCCTGATGGCTGTGTAGTAATAGAAGAAACTGATGTATTTGTGATTGGTTAAAAGTGTTGATCCCTGATTAACATAATCATGACACCAATTTGTTCATTTTCACAGTAAACCGATTTTTTTTAAAGTTGCTTTGAACTAGTGACAACGATGACCAACAAGTATTTATATATGAAAAAGGCTGTTACTTGCTGTAAAAGATATGTGATGAACACTGGTGTAAATTGGAACTGCTTGCATAAAATTTCAGGATATGTTAGATTAAATATTTTAAAGACCTAAGTTTTACTTGCAGTTTGATACAATTCATCAGCCTGAGTTCAAGTTGTAGTTGGACGAATTTAGATTATAAGTTGATGGATCTTTTTTTTAAGAAAACACAAGTGTAAATAGCTGTACAAACATTAGTGCAATGATAAACTATGGTTTACCCATATCTACTATATATATATATATATATATATATATATATATATATATATATATATATATATATATATATATATATAGTGTTAATACAATCATGTTCCAATAAGGGTAATGACAACATCCAATAGATGTTTTGATCTTTACTTGACCTAGGTTGATACTTGTAAAACATAACTAGTTATTCAGTAGTCTCGATCTGTGTAGTCGCAGCAGATGTTTATGCCATATGTCAGCTAAGAAATTTGCCCATTTTAAGAGCCTAAGAGTAATGACTATACATGTTTCCGACCTCATTTCTCCTAATGGCAGTGTCCAGCCTTTTACTGTACGCATCTATCTTCTTGCTGAGCTGTTCTCGCTTGTTAATGTGAAGATCCATCTCAGCTTCCATGTTGGCAATTGTCTGTTTCCGCACAACAACGGATGTAATGTACCGCTCAAGCTTGTCCCACTTGCTTTTCGCTACCTGAGTTAGAGTAATCGAGTAAAACGGAGTGTCCATTAGCACAGAGGACAAGACAACATAATATGTGTATATATAAGAAACATGCCATACACAAAAAAAATACTCTTCCAATTTAAGTGGCAGATTATTTTATATTACTTTAGGTTTAGCTGTAATCAGTAGAAAAAGTCACTAGTAAGTTGAGATTATAACAACAGGCTGTGAGAAACTTTGATATAAGAGGTGACATGAGATAACATGAGGTGCCATGAGATAACATGAGGTGACATGATATAACATGAGGTGCCGTGAGATAACATGAGGTGACATGAGATAACATGAGATAACATGTGCTAGATGTATCAACAAAAGGCAAATAGTAAATCGCCGTCTGAGCAACAAGCAGTTATCTACTCTGCAATTGCTCATTTAACATTGTCTAGTTTTATCTCAGCTATAAGTTACGACCCAGTTAGTGCTATGGCCCAGCTATAAGTTGTTCTTCAGTAACTAACATTCGCTACCAGAATACTGTCCAGAAATGAAAATCATTCTGAAGCAAATTTGACAGATTGATTGGGACAAAGAGGTTAAAAAAGACGATGCAAACAGTTACCTTGGGAGAGAAGAGAAGAGCTGCTGACTTGTGCCTAGAAGCAGAAGATGATGAAGTCTTGCCAGATGAATTTTCATGGGAGAGGTTTGCCCTATTTTTGGCCATCACCCTGGAAGAGGCGGACGAGTCTCTTTGTCTTTTCCTCAACTGACTGACCTCTTCGTGCTTGCGCTGGCAACACAATACGCTGACTTATGCAAAGGCTAGGATAAAATAAAAATGATTTATATGTCAAAGATACATGAAATGTCGATGGCTATCCCAAGCCACCTACTTTTTACGACAGAATTAATTAAAACATCAGTAGACTGTTATATTCGTCCTGTAATTAATGAAGGCACTCTTTGAAAACTTAGAGACCAACATTTGAGTGTTGTTAAAGACCAACCTTGAGTATGGCATCTTTCTGTCTGTTTTGCAACTCCAACATGCGCACCTGATTGTCTCGTCGCCGCTTCTCTTTTTTCAGCTGTAGCAGCTCCTTATTCTTTCGTTGGTCACTAATCTTATTCTTCTCTGATTCCGTTTTCATTTGTGCCATCAGTCGCACCTGCAATAGCATCACCATAGTTGTCGAGATCTCCAAAACCAAGATCATGTGGTGGTGCAATAGTCAACACAACACATTACGAAGATCCCAAAAAACTCATACGCCAAACAATTATTTCCCATTCAAACTTTTCCCTGACTAACACAGATATAAATATAGTAGTGATGTCTCTCTGTGTAGGATTAAGTAAGACATAAATAAATATAGTGGTGATATCTCTTTGTGTAGGATTAACTAGCACATATAAATATAGTGGTGATATCTCTGTGTAGGATTAACTAGCACATATAAATATAGTGGTGATATCTCTGTGTAGGATTGACTAACACATATAAATATAGTGGTGATATCTCTCTGTGTAGGATTAACTAGCACATATAAATATAGTGGTGATATCTCTCTGTGTAGGATTAACTAATACATATAAATATAGTGGTGATATCTCTGTGTAGGATTAACTAACACATATAAATATAGTGGTGATATATCTGTGTAGGATTAACTAGCGCATATAAATATAGTGGTGATATCTCTCTGTGTAAGATTAACTAACACATATAAATATAGTGGTGATATCTGTGTGTAGGATTAACTAACACAGATATAAATATAGTGGTGATATCTCTCTGTGTAGGATTAACTAACACATATAAATATAGTGGTGATATCTATTTGTGTAGGATTAACTAACACATATAAATATAGTGGTGATATCTCTGTGTAGGATTAACTAGCACATATAAATATAGTGGTGATATCTCTGTGTGTAGGATTTACTAGCACATATATAAATTTAGTGGTGATGTCTCTCTGTGTAGGATTAACTAACACATATAAATATAGTGGTGATATCTCTGTGTAGGATTAACTAACACATATAAATATAGTGGTGATATCTCTGTGTAGGATTAACTAGCACATATAAATATAGTGGTGATATCTCTGTGTAGGATTAACTAGCACATATAAATATAGTGGTGATATTTCTCTGTGTAGGATTAACTAGCACATATAAATATAGTGGTGATATCTCTCTGTGTAGGATTAACTAACACATATAAATATAGTGGTGATATCTCTGTGTAGGATTAACTAGCACATATAAATATAGTGGTGATGTCTCTCTGTGTAGGATTAACTAGCACATATAAATATAGTGGTGATATCTCTCTGTGTAGGATTACCTAACACATATAAATATAGTGGTGATATCTCTGTGTAGGATTAACTAACACAGGTATAAATATAGTAGTGATTTCTCTCTTTGTAGGATTAACTAACACAGCTTTTGTATCGGTCAGCAAGCCTACCTTTATCTTCTTCATCTCATTCAGTTCAGTACTAAGGTCCCTGATGCGCCGGTCGTAGACAACTTGGTTCTTCATCATTTTGGCGTGCTCCTTTTTGGCAGTATTTACCTTATTGAGCTCCTGTTGCATGGTATCCAGCCGTTTCTCAAACTCCATTTTAACTTTGCGCACCTGCTCCTCCGACTGCTGCTTCTTGCTGCCTGAAAACAGAACTCACATAACAGTTTATTTCATTTGTATTTGCTATCCTGGTAACTGCTGTCCGGTTACGAATTAGCTGGTTGCAAAGCTAGCTACACGTTAAGATTATCAAACTCATACCAATTACTATCTAAATGACAGATTATTACACCGAAGCCATAGCACTGTATGGACTGAACTTTATAACTTGTTAAGAGCTAGCTGATTAACTATTAACAGCTGATCTAACATATACTAGCTATAACAGCTGATCTAACATATACTAGCTATAACAGGAGGTTACCTAAGCTGCTTAGGACCTGGTTTCGTTCTCGTTCAACAGCCATTATTTGGTCCTGCAAGTTGCGCATTTTATCCTCGTAATGCTGACGAATTGTTTGCAGTTGTCGCTGGCTCCTTTCGAGTTCTTCAATCATTCTTTGTTTAAGTGAAATCTCTCCTGACAGCTCTGCCAGGTCTTCTTGAAGATGGTCAGACTCTACAAGAATTAGAAATGATAAAAACCAGCTGATTATATCAAGTCCTGATGAGCATATGAAGGTTTTAGCAATGCTTTCGACCAGTATTCATATGGGTAGAATAGCACCAGTGTATATACGTATATGGGTAGAATAGTTACCAGTGTATATACGTATATGGGTAGAATAGTACCGGTATCTATACGTATATGGGTAGAATTGTACCGGTATCTATATGGGCGCTATTCTACCTAGTATAGATACTGGGTAGAATAGTATCTATATGGGTAATCTTGGCCTTGACCTTTAAACGGTTGCATCAACCAAGGGTGATCAACTGATCAAGGCGGCAAAAGAAATTAACTGAAAGCAGCTGTCATATATGTTATAGCAGTTGTTATATATGTTATAGCAGTTGTTATATATGTTATAGCAGTTGTTATATATGTTATAGCAGCTGTTATATATGTTATAGTAGCTGTTATATATGATATAGCAGCTGTTATATATGTCAAAATATGATGCTAGTAAGCGATCACTGAAAGTAATCTAGACTTGCACACTACGCTTACTGCTTCTAGCGAGCTGCTCTTCCTTGTGTTAGTCTAGCAAAACATTATCGAATTAATTGTTACATGATATACTTTACCCGCCTTAGCTTATTATGGCATAGACTTATTATGGCAATAACTCACTTAACAAGTTGTATACCATTACTGTTAACAAACTGTAGATTTCACCTTAGTTGGTGGTCTTTAATACTTCTGAAAAACTCAGATTTTGCCCCCAAGTGAACAATAGTCTAGAGACACCTCATTTAATACTCTAACATAGAATTCAATTCTTTTTTAAAAATTACAGATAAATAATTTATAGATAGGCTAACTTTCAATATTATTTGCGTTCAACAAAGTTTACATAAGTTGGTAAAGCACAATGTTCAAATACTATTTGACGAAGAAAAATGTAACTAGCAGTTGTGACAGAGCTAAAACATAAGTTAATCATGTAAAATGTATCAAATAGTTTGTAGCTCTGAAAGTTTCAAGTTAATTACAGAAGATACATGAACGCTACGTTTTTTGCGGCGTTAAGAAGAAAAGCAACAAATGACAGCCACTGACTTACATTTAAAAAATGTGTCAAAATGTGTAAGAGTTGAGGCTGTTGTGGCTAGACACACAAAATAACACGTCACATTGACAAATAAATGGACGAGTGC
Source organism: Watersipora subatra (assembly GCF_963576615.1). Lineage (NCBI taxonomy): Eukaryota > Metazoa > Bryozoa > Gymnolaemata > Cheilostomatida > Watersiporidae > Watersipora > Watersipora subatra. Next base: position 90,868 of record NW_027045273.1, read on the forward strand.
GAATTAGCCTTTACCAGGCAAAGGCCATGACATTCTTGTTAGATTTTTTATTATCATTAGTTGTTATTATTAGCGTTTTTAAGGAAATTTTGTTGTGTAAATTTTACTGTTGGTTTTGAGAGAGAATAAATTGATTGGTTAAAAAAGGTCAGACTTTACAGAATCCAGCTAGTTTTTTTCTGCCTTAACAAAACAACAACTTAAAAGCATTCTATATAAAACATGTAATATAATTATTAGGTTAACAAAACTGTGTTTTGCCAAATAAACAACGACATTGATTCAAATTGTCTTTGTAATTTATTCAAATATTCATTCGCATCTTACTGACACTTAACAATGATTGAACAATGCGTGCAGAGTTATTGAAATTAATAATAAATGCCTGTTCAATAAATCAATAAAGGTCAGTATTACCTGAGGTATTGAAGAAACGGAATTGTTATCCATTTCAGTAGGAAATGTTTGCACAGAACTATCACCACTAGTGCCACAGCTATACCGTTCTAGATCTCTGCAGGCAGAAAAAGTAGGTCAAGGCCGGTCATACGGAGCAAGTTAAGGCCTGTCATACAGAGTAAGTTAAGGCCTGTCATACAGGGTAAGTTAAGGGCTGTCATACAGAGTGAATTAAGGCCTGTCATACAGAGTAAGTTAAAGCCTGTCATACAGAGTAAGTTAAAGCCTGTCATACAGAGTAAGTTAAGGCCGGTCATACAGAGTGAGTTAAGGCCTGTCATACAGAGTGAGTTACGGCCTGTCATACAGAGTGAGTTAAGGCCTGTCATACAGAGAGCTAAAAGCTACTAAAACTGATAGTAGCTATTTACTATAAATACTATTTACTGTGTATGTGAACTTGTAGCTGTCATAGATAGATTTGCTGGAGCTCACCCTATAAAATTTTACTTGCATTCACAAACATGAATTAATGCAATGTCCGTAGTCATGTATTTTAATAATCATTTTATTGCACTAGTGCTTTAAAAAAATTTCGAAAAAGATTAAATGTCCAGTAAACTGATGCAAATAGAAACAATCACATTAACCTTAACACAAGAGAAGATCTTAACACAAGAGAAGGTACCACAGCTTATAACTACAGGTAGATCTTAACACAAGAGAAGGTGAACCACAGCTTATAACTACAGGTAGATTTTAACACAAGAGAAGGTAACACAGCTTATAACTACAGGTAGATCTTAACACAAGAGAAGGTACCACAGCTTATAACTACAGGTAGACCTTAACACAAGAGAAGGTAACACAGCTTATAACTACAACCATCTGCAAGACATTTCACATTCTCTTTGATAATCCTTAACACTATGGTAGTAAACGTAGAGTGTTTAGAATATTTGGCCGGCTTACATTCTTGTTGCGACTGTATAGTTATCCCGGAATCCTGCAAAACCTGGTCTAAAAGCTGATCCCGTAACCTGGAATCCATCTGCATTTTATCGTAGCGAGCAGTCAACTCCTTGAATTGAGATTCTTTCTGAGTACAAGCAAAGCCCTGAGTGAGAGCGAGTGAGAGAAGGTGCTCCAACAGATTCTTGCTTTCATCAACAGAGGAGACATCCAAAGCTTTTGTCAAACTAGTCTCATCCTAACAAGTAAGGTAGTATGTGTAATGAGCACATTTTGTAATATGGTTCAGAGACATCATTACAAGCAATATAACAACCAGTTCTTCGAGTTGCGTTGTGATTGCAAAAGCAATGACCAAATTTGATGCTCAAACCAAAGAGCTATCGCAATATGTAAATGTAACTTGTTTTGTCGTAATATAAACTGATAAAAACTAATGAAAAAGGACTCAAGAAAAAAACAGCAGGGGTTCATTCTATAAGAATATATAACATGTTAACTGTTTCTTGAATCTATGAGAAGAATTTGAGCCATAATAAAATTATTGATATAGGAATAAAAGTGTCATTTCTTCTAGTGAATAACGACAGGTTAAAAGATTATCTTGGCTCATAATAATATTTTATATGAGAGACAAGATAGATATGAAAGGGCATGCAAGTCGTACGATGAGGTTTAGAGGTTGTTAGAGGGGTAGCGTTTTAAACATAACATGAACTGCTTCTAGTGAATTATTGAGAAAATGTTTCCAGTCGATAGGAGATGAACTCATTGTGGATGTCAAATAAAGGTGAAAGATTATAGATTCTGAATTAACAAAATCAAATGTTGCTGCATGACTGTAGAAGATAACTTTACTGATTTACATGCGCTTACGTAAATTCGAGTATAGCCATCTATGGGAACGGGCCGATAAATGGGAATTGTTAGCTAAGCCCGCTGTAACATTAAAAAGGATAAATAAAGCAATGAATAATTACTAAACATACAACACACTGATGAAATATATTAGGTAAATGCTTAGACAGGAAGCAATGCGAGATTACTAAATGCTTAGACAGGAAGCAATGTGAGATTAGTAAATGCTTAGACAGGAAGCAATGCGAGGTTAGTAAATGCTTAGACAGAAAACAATGCGAGATTAGTAAATGCTTAGACAGGAAGCAATGCAAGGTTAGTAAATGCTTAGACAGGAAGCAATGCGAGGTTATTAAATGCTTAGACAGGAAGCAATGCGAGGTTAGTAAATGCTTAGACAGGAAGCAATGCGAGGTTAGTAAATGCTTAGACAAGAAGTAATGCGAGGTTAGTAAATGCTTAGACAGGAAGCAATGCGAGGTTAGTAAATGCTTAGACAGGAAGCAATGCGAGGTTAGTAAATGCTTAGACAGGAAACAATGCAAAGTTAGTAAATGCTAGCAGTAGCCACTACAAGCCTAAGCAGACGCATAGCAAAAGCAAATGAACAAACCTTCGCCTCCTCTTCCATCTGCATGATATTGTTTTGGCACTCAGACACGTTACTCTGAATGTATGTCATATTGGTGCTCATCGTCTCCAGCTGATCTTCTAGGTCCATGGCGACAGTCGTCTGCAAATGAATAGGAGTTACACAACGACTACCTTAAGCGTGGTTCTCATATATGCCGCAAAGCACCGGCAACAGCACCGCAGGCTATGGCGGTGAAATGTGAGCCTACACGCCGGGTACCGCCGAGTACCACCGGTAGTTGCCGGCAGTTAACACAAGAGTTTAGCGCTGTTCAAATTTCGCAAATAGCCGCAAGCAAAACCTTCCTGAAATGCACTGTACAGGTAAAGGTCACCATTATCAAAATGGCGTGGCGAGCGAACATTTTATGTGAAGCTGCGATTATGTTTAGCAATGCAGCTTTAGATGTGAACAGAAGCTGCCGATCCTAACGTCGCAAGCGTTTTGCTGCGCAAGTTACCGCCGGAATCTCGCAATCGATATGGAAACCAGACTTTAGCAGCTATGAAGATGAGTTGAACATATCATCAACAAAATTTCAGCGCAATATAGTGTAACCGTGACATTACTGATTACTCTATGCAATGTAATGATTATGCCAGCAATTATCAAATAAGAGTCTGTAGAGAGTTTTCTGTTCAACAGAACAGAAAACATTAGAGAAACACAAGGCATTGGCTATTTAAGCTGGCAAAATTATTATTTGCAAAGACACCACACACCCCTGATGGCTGTGTAGTAATAGAAGAAACTGATGTATTTGTGATTGGTTAAAAGTGTTGATCCCTGATTAACATAATCATGACACCAATTTGTTCATTTTCACAGTAAACCGATTTTTTTTAAAAGTTGCTTTGAACTAGTGACAACGATGACCAACAAGTCATATATGAAAAAGGCTGTTACTTGCTGTAAAAGATATGTGATGAACACTGGTGTAAATTGGAACTGCTTGCATAAAATTTCAGGATATGTTAGATTAAATATTTTAAAGACCTAAGTTTTACTTGCAGTTTGATACAATTCATCAGCCTGAGTTCAAGTTGTAGTTGGACGATTTTAGATTATAAGTTGATGGATCTTTTTTTTAAGAAAACACAAGTGTAAATAGCTGTACAAACATTAGTGCAATGATAAACCATGGTTTATCCATATCTACTATATATATATATATATATATATATATATATATATATATATATATATATATATATATATATATATATATATATAGTGTTAATACAATCATGTTCCAATAAGGGTAATGACAACATCCAATAGATGTTTTGATCTTTACTTGACCTAGGTTGATACTTGTAAAACATAACTAGTTATTCAGTAGTCTCGATCTGTGTAGTCGCAGCAGATGTTTATGCCATATGTCAGCTAAGAAATTTGCCCATTTTAAGAGCCTAAGAGTAATGACTATACATGTGTCCGACCTCATTTCTCCTAATGGCAGTGTCCAGCCTTTTACTGTACGCATCTATTTTCTTGCTGAGCTGTTCTCGCTTGTTAATGTGAAGATCCATCTCAGCTTCCATGTTGGCAATTGTCTGTTTCCGCACAACAACGGATGTAATGTACCGCTCAAGCTTGTCCCACTTGCTTTTCGCCACCTGAGTTAGAGTAATCGAGTAAAACGTAGTGTCCATTAGCACAGAGGACAAGACAACATAATATGTGTATATATAAGAAACATGCCATACACAAAAAAAATACTCTTCCAATTTAAGTGGCAGATTATTTTATATTACTTTAGGTTTAGCTGTAATCAGTAGAAAAAGTCACTAGTAAGTTGAGATTATAACAACAGGCTGTGAGAAACTTTGATATAAGAGGTGACATGAGATAACATGAGGTGCCATGAGATAACATGAGGTGACATGAGATAACATGAGGTGCCGTGAGATAACATGAGGTGACATGAGATAACATGAGATAACATGTGCTAGACGTATCAACAAAAGGCAAATAGTAAATCGCCGTCTGAGCAACAAGCAGTTATCTACTCTGCAATTGCTCATTTAACATTGTCTAGTTTTATCTCAGCTATAAGTTACGACCCAGTTAGTGCTATGGCCCAGCTATAAGTTGTTCTTCAGTAACTAACATTCGCTACCAGAATACTGTCCAGAAATGAAAATCATTCTGAAGCAAATTTGACAGATTGATTGGGACAAAGAGGTTAAAAAAGACGATGCAAACAGTTACCTTGGGAGAGAAGAGAAGAGCTGCTGACTTGTGCCTAGAAGCAGAAGATGATGAAGTCTTGCCAGATGAATTTTCATGGGAGAGGTTTGCCCTATTTTTGGCCATCACCCTGGAAGAGGCGGACGAGTCTCTTTGTCTTTTCCTCAACTGACTGACCTCTTCGTGCTTGCGCTGGCAACACAATACGCTGACTTATGCAAAGGCTAGGATAAAATAAAAATGATTTATATGTCAAAGATACATGAAATGTCGATGGCTATCCCAAGCCACCTACTTTTTACGACAGAATTAATTAAAACATCAGTAGACTGTTATATTCGTCCTGTAATTAATGAAGGCACTCTTTGAAAACTTAGAGACCAACATTTGAGTGTTGTTAAAGACCAACCTTGAGTATGGCATCTTTCTGTCTGTTTTGCAACTCCAACATGCGCACCTGATTGTCTCGTCGCCGCTTCTCTTTTTTCAGCTGTAGCAGCTCCTTATTCTTTCGTTGGTCACTAATCTTATTCTTCTCTGATTCCGTTTTCATTTGTGCCATCAGTCGCACCTGCAATAGCATCACCATAGTTGTCGAGATCTCCAAAACCAAGATCATGTGGTGGTGCAATAGTCAACACAACACATTACGAAGATCCCAAAAAACTCATACGCCAAACAATTATTTCCCATTCAAACTTTTCCCTGACTAACACAGATATAAATATAGTAGTGATGTCTCTCTGTGTAGGATTAAGTAAGACATAAATAAATATAGTGGTGATATCTCTTTGTGTAGGATTAACTAGCACATATAAATATAGTGGTGATATCTCTGTGTAGGATTAACTAGCACATATAAATATAGTGGTGATATCTCTGTGTAGGATTGACTAACACATATAAATATAGTGGTGATATCTCTCTGTGTAGGATTAACTAGCACATATAAATATAGTGGTGATATTTCTCTGTGTAGGATTAACTAATACATATAAATATAGTGGTGATATCTCTGTGTAGGATTAACTAACACATATAAATATAGTGGTGATATATCTGTGTAGGATTAACTAGCGCATATAAATATAGTGGTGATATCTCTCTGTGTAAGATTAACTAACACATATAAATATAGTGGTGATATCTGTGTGTAGGATTAACTAACACAGATATAAATATAGTGGTGATATCTCTCTGTGTAGGATTAACTAACACATATAAATATAGTGGTGATATCTATTTGTGTAGGATTAACTAACACATATAAATATAGTGGTGATATCTCTGTGTAGGATTAACTAGCACATATAAATATAGTGGTGATATCTCTGTGTGTAGGATTTACTAGCACATATATAAATTTAGTGGTGATGTCTCTCTGTGTAGGATTAACTAACACATATAAATATAGTGGTGATATCTCTGTGTAGGATTAACTAACACATATAAATATAGTGGTGATATCTCTGTGTAGGATTAACTAGCACATATAAATATAGTGGTGATATCTCACTGTGTAGGATTAACTAACACATATAAATATAGTGGTGATATCTGTGTGTAGGATTAACTAACACAGATATAAATATAGTGGTGATATCTCTGTGTGTAGGATTAACTAACACATATAAATATAGTGGTGATATCTCTTTGTGTAGGATTAACTAACACAGGTATAAATATAGCGGTGATTTCTCTCTTTGTAGGATTAACTAACACATATAAATATAGTGGTGATATCTCTGTGTAGGATTAACTAACACATATAAATATAGTGGTGATATCTCTGTGTAGGATTAACTAGCACATATAAATATAGTGGTGATATTTCTCTGTGTAGGATTAACTAGCACATATAAATATAGTGGTGATATCTCTCTGTGTAGGATTAACTAACACATATAAATATAGTGGTGATATCTCTGTGTAGGATTAACTAGCACATATAAATATAGTGGTGATGTCTCTCTGTGTAGGATTAACTAGCACATATAAATATAGTGGTGATATCTCTCTGTGTAGGATTACCTAACACATATAAATATAGTGGTGATATCTCTGTGTAGGATTAACTAACACAGGTATAAATATAGTAGTGATTTCTCTCTTTGTAGGATTAACTAACACAGCTTTTGTATCGGTCAGCAAGCCTACCTTTATCTTCTTCATCTCATTCAGTTCAGTACTAAGGTCCCTGATGCGCCGGTCGTAGACAACTTGGTTCTTCATCATTTTGGCGTGCTCCTTTTTGGCAGTATTTACCTTATTGAGCTCCTGTTGCATGGTATCCAGCCGTTTCTCAAACTCCATTTTAACTTTGCGCACCTGCTCCTCCGACTGCTGCTTCTTGCTGCCTGAAAACAGAACTCACATAACAGTTTATTTCATTTGTATTTGCTATCCTGGTAACTGCTGTCCGGTTACGAATTAGCTGGTTGCAAAGCTAGCTACACGTTAAGATTATCAAACTCATACCAATTACTATCTAAATGACAGATTATTACACCGAAGCCATAGCACTGTATGGACTGAACTTTATAACTTGTTAAGAGCTAGCTGATTAACTATTAACAGCTGATCTAACATATACTAGCTATAACAGCTGATCTAACATATACTAGCTATAACAGGAGGTTACCTAAGCTGCTTAGGACCTGGTTTCGTTCTCGTTCAACAGCCATTATTTGGTCCTGCAAGTTGCGCATTTTATCCTCGTAATGCTGACGAATTGTTTGCAGTTGTCGCTGGCTCCTTTCGAGTTCTTCAATCATTCTTTGTTTAAGTGAAATCTCTCCTGACAGCTCTGCCAGGTCTTCTTGAAGATGGTCAGACTCTACAAGAATTAGAAATGATAAAAACCAGCTGATTATATCAAGTCCTGATGAGCATATGAAGGTTGTAGCAATGCTTTCGACCAGTATTCATATGGGTAGAATAGCACCAGTGTATATACGTATATGGGTAGAATAGTTACCAGTGTATATACGTATATGGGTAGAATAGTACCGGTATCTATACGTATATGGGTAGAATTGTACCGGTATCTATATGGGCGCTATTCTACCTAGTATAGATACTGGGTAGAATAGTATCTATATGGGTAATCTTGGCCTTGACCTTTAAACGGTTGCATCAACCAAGGGTGATCAACTGATCAAGGCGGCAAAAGAAATTAACTGAAAGCAGCTGTCATATATGTTATAGCAGTTGTTATATATGTTATAGCAGTTGTTATATATGTTATAGCAGTTGTTATATATGTTATAGCAGCTGTTATATATGTTATAGTAGCTGTTATATATGATATAGCAGCTGTTATATATGTCAAAATATGATGCTAGTAAGCGATCACTGAAAGTAATCTAGACTTGCACACTACGCTTACTGCTTCTAGCGAGCTGCTCTTCCTTGTGTTAGTCTAGCAAAACATTATCGAATTAATTGTTACATGATATACTTTACCCGCCTTAGCTTATTATGGCATAGACTTATTATGGCAATAACTCACTTAACAAGTTGTATACCATTACTGTTAACAAACTGTAGATTTCACCTTAGTTGGTGGTCTTTAATACTTCTGAAAAACTCAGATTTTGCCCCCAAGTGAACAATAGTCTAGAGACACCTCATTTAATACTCTAACATAGAATTCAATTCTTTTTTAAAAATTACAGATAAATAATTTATAGATAGGCTAACTTTCAATATTATTTGCGTTCAACAAAGTTTACATAAGTTGGTAAAGCACAATGTTCAAATACTATTTGACGAAGAAAAATGTAACTAGCAGTTGTGACAGAGCTAAAACATAAGTTAATCATGTAAAATGTATCAAATAGTTTGTAGCTCTGAAAGTTTCAAGTTAATTACAGAAGATACATGAACGCTACGTTTTTTGCGGCGTTAAGAAGAAAAGCAACAAATGACAGCCACTGACTTACATTTAAAAAATGTGTCAAAATGTGTAAGAGTTGAGGCTGTTGTGGCTAGACACACAAAATAACACGTCACATTGACAAATAAATGGACGAGTGCGAATTAGCCTTTACCAGGCAAAGGCCATGACATTCTTGTTAGATTTTTTATTATCATTAGTTGTTATTATTAGCGTTTTTAAGGAAATTTTGTTGTGTAAATTTTACTGTTGGTTTTGAGAGAGAATAAATTGATTGGTTAAAAAAGGTCAGACTTTACAGAATCCAGCTAGTTTTTTTCTGCCTTAACAAAACAACAACTTAAAAGCATTCTATATAAAACATGTAATATAATTATTAGGTTAACAAAACTGTGTTTTGCCAAATAAACAACGACATTGATTCAAATTGTCTTTGTAATTTATTCAAATATCCATTCGCATCTTACTGACACTTAACAATGATTGAACAATGCGTGCAGAGTTATTGAAATTAATAATAAATGCCTGTTCAATAAATCAATAAAGGTCAGTATTACCTGAGGTATTGAAGAAACGGAATTGTTATCCATTTCAGTAGGAAATGTTTGCACAGAACTATCACCACTAGTGCCACAGCTATACCGTTCTAGATCTCTGCAGGCAGAAAAAGTAGGTCAAGGCCGGTCATACGGAGCAAGTTAAGGCCTGTCATACAGAGTAAGTTAAGGCCTGTCATACAGGGTAAGTTAAGGGCTGTCATACAGAGTGAATTAAGGCCTGTCATACAGAGTAAGTTAAAGCCTGTCATACAGAGTAAGTTAAAGCCTGTCATACAGAGTAAGTTAAGGCCGGTCATACAGAGTGAGTTAAGGCCTGTCATACAGAGTGAGTTACGGCCTGTCATACAGAGTGAGTTAAGGCCTGTCATACAGAGAGCTAAAAGCTACTAAAACTGATAGTAGCTATTTACTATAAATACTATTTACTGTGTATGTGAACTTGTAGCTGTCATAGATAGATTTGCTGGAGCTCACCCTATAAAATTTTACTTGCATTCACAAACATGAATTAATGCAATGTCCGTAGTCATGTATTTTAATAATCATTTTATTGCACTAGTGCTTTAAAAAAATTTCGAAAAAGATTAAATGTCCAGTAAACTGATGCAAATAGAAACAATCACATTAACCTTAACACAAGAGAAGATCTTAACACAAGAGAAGGTACCACAGCTTATAACTACAGGTAGATCTTAACACAAGAGAAGGTGAACCACAGCTTATAACTACAGGTAGATTTTAACACAAGAGAAGGTAACACAGCTTATAACTACAGGTAGATCTTAACACAAGAGAAGGTACCACAGCTTATAACTACAGGTAGACCTTAACACAAGAGAAGGTAACACAGCTTATAACTACAACCATCTGCAAGACATTTCACATTCTCTTTGATAATCCTTAACACTATGGTAGTAAACGTAGAGTGTTTAGAATATTTGGCCGGCTTACATTCTTGTTGCGACTGTATAGTTATCCCGGAATCCTGCAAAACCTGGTCTAAAAGCTGATCCCGTAACCTGGAATCCATCTGCATTTTATCGTAGCGAGCAGTCAACTCCTTGAATTGAGATTCTTTCTGAGTACAAGCAAAGCCCTGAGTGAGAGCGAGTGAGAGAAGGTGCTCCAACAGATTCTTGCTTTCATCAACAGAGGAGACATCCAAAGCTTTTGTCAAACTAGTCTCATCCTAACAAGTAAGGTAGTATGTGTAATGAGCACATTTTGTAATATGGTTCAGAGACATCATTACAAGCAATATAACAACCAGTTCTTCGAGTTGCGTTGTGATTGCAAAAGCAATGACCAAATTTGATGCTCAAACCAAAGAGCTATCGCAATATGTAAATGTAACTTGTTTTGTCGTAATATAAACTGATAAAAACTAATGAAAAAGGACTCAAGAAAAAAACAGCAGGGGTTCATTCTATAAGAATATATAACATGTTAACTGTTTCTTGAATCTATGAGAAGAATTTGAGCCATAATAAAATTATTGATATAGGAATAAAAGTGTCATTTCTTCTAGTGAATAACGACAGGTTAAAAGATTATCTTGGCTCATAATAATATTTTATATGAGAGACAAGATAGATATGAAAGGGCATGCAAGTCGTACGATGAGGTTTAGAGGTTGTTAGAGGGGTAGCGTTTTAAACATAACATGAACTGCTTCTAGTGAATTATTGAGAAAATGTTTCCAGTCGATAGGAGATGAACTCATTGTGGATGTCAAATAAAGGTGAAAGATTATAGATTCTGAATTAACAAAATCAAATGTTGCTGCATGACTGTAGAAGATAACTTTACTGATTTACATGCGCTTACGTAAATTCGAGTATAGCCATCTATGGGAACGGGCCGATAAATGGGAATTGTTAGCTAAGCCCGCTGTAACATTAAAAAGGATAAATAAAGCAATGAATAATTACTAAACATACAACACACTGATGAAATATATTAGGTAAATGCTTAGACAGGAAGCAATGCGAGATTACTAAATGCTTAGACAGGAAGCAATGTGAGATTAGTAAATGCTTAGACAGGAAGCAATGCGAGGTTAGTAAATGCTTAGACAGAAAACAATGCGAGATTAGTAAATGCTTAGACAGGAAGCAATGCAAGGTTAGTAAATGCTTAGACAGGAAGCAATGCGAGGTTATTAAATGCTTAGACAGGAAGCAATGCGAGGTTAGTAAATGCTTAGACAGGAAGCAATGCGAGGTTAGTAAATGCTTAGACAAGAAGTAATGCGAGGTTAGTAAATGCTTAGACAGGAAGCAATGCGAGGTTAGTAAATGCTTAGACAGGAAGCAATGCGAGGTTAGTAAATGCTTAGACAGGAAACAATGCAAAGTTAGTAAATGCTAGCAGTAGCCACTACAAGCCTAAGCAGACGCATAGCAAAAGCAAATGAACAAACCTTCGCTTCCTCTTCCATCTGCATGATATTGTTTTGGCACTCAGACACGTTACTCTGAATGTATGTCATATTGGTGCTCATCGTCTCCAGCTGATCTTCTAGGTCCATGGCGACAGTCGTCTGCAAATGAATAGGAGTTACACAACGACTACCTTAAGCGTGGTTCTCATATATGCCGCAAAGCACCGGCAACAGCACCGCAGGCTATGGCGGTGAAATGTGAGCCTACACGCCGGGTACCGCCGAGTACCACCGGTAGTTGCCGGCAGTTAACACAAGAGTTTAGCGCTGTTCAAATTTCGCAAATAGCCGCAAGCAAAACCTTCCTGAAATGCACTGTACAGGTAAAGGTCACCATTATCAAAATGGCGTGGCGAGCGAACATTTTATGTGAAGCTGCGATTATGTTTAGCAATGCAGCTTTAGATGTGAACAGAAGCTGCCGATCCTAACGTCGCAAGCGTTTTGCTGCGCAAGTTACCGCCGGAATCTCGCAATCGATATGGAAACCAGACTTTAGCAGCTATGAAGATGAGTTGAACATATCATCAACAAAATTTCAGCGCAATATAGTGTAACCGTGACATTACTGATTACTCTATGCAATGTAATGATTATGCCAGCAATTATCAAATAAGAGTCTGTAGAGAGTTTTCTGTTCAACAGAACAGAAAACATTAGAGAAACACAAGGCATTGGCTATTTAAGCTGGCAAAATTATTATTTGCAAAGACACCACACACCCCTGATGGCTGTGTAGTAATAGAAGAAACTGATGTATTTGTGATTGGTTAAAAGTGTTGATCCCTGATTAACATAATCATGACACCAATTTGTTCATTTTCACAGTAAACCGATTTTTTTTAAAAGTTGCTTTGAACTAGTGACAACGATGACCAACAAGTCATATATGAAAAAGGCTGTTACTTGCTGTAAAAGATATGTGATGAACACTGGTGTAAATTGGAACTGCTTGCATAAAATTTCAGGATATGTTAGATTAAATATTTTAAAGACCTAAGTTTTACTTGCAGTTTGATACAATTCATCAGCCTGAGTTCAAGTTGTAGTTGGACGATTTTAGATTATAAGTTGATGGATCTTTTTTTTAAGAAAACACAAGTGTAAATAGCTGTACAAACATTAGTGCAATGATAAACCATGGTTTATCCATATCTACTATATATATATATATATATATATATATATATATATATATATATATATATATATATATATATATAGTGTTAATACAATCATGTTCCAATAAGGGTAATGACAACATCCAATAGATGTTTTGATCTTTACTTGACCTAGGTTGATACTTGTAAAACATAACTAGTTATTCAGTAGTCTCGATCTGTGTAGTCGCAGCAGATGTTTATGCCATATGTCAGCTAAGAAATTTGCCCATTTTAAGAGCCTAAGAGTAATGACTATACATGTGTCCGACCTCATTTCTCCTAATGGCAGTGTCCAGCCTTTTACTGTACGCATCTATTTTCTTGCTGAGCTGTTCTCGCTTGTTAATGTGAAGATCCATCTCAGCTTCCATGTTGGCAATTGTCTGTTTCCGCACAACAACGGATGTAATGTACCGCTCAAGCTTGTCCCACTTGCTTTTCGCCACCTGAGTTAGAGTAATCGAGTAAAACGTAGTGTCCATTAGCACAGAGGACAAGACAACATAATATGTGTATATATAAGAAACATGCCATACACAAAAAAAATACTCTTCCAATTTAAGTGGCAGATTATTTTATATTACTTTAGGTTTAGCTGTAATCAGTAGAAAAAGTCACTAGTAAGTTGAGATTATAACAACAGGCTGTGAGAAACTTTGATATAAGAGGTGACATGAGATAACATGAGGTGCCATGAGATAACATGAGGTGACATGAGATAACATGAGGTGCCGTGAGATAACATGAGGTGACATGAGATAACATGAGATAACATGTGCTAGACGTATCAACAAAAGGCAAATAGTAAATCGCCGTCTGAGCAACAAGCAGTTATCTACTCTGCAATTGCTCATTTAACATTGTCTAGTTTTATCTCAGCTATAAGTTACGACCCAGTTAGTGCTATGGCCCAGCTATAAGTTGTTCTTCAGTAACTAACATTCGCTACCAGAATACTGTCCAGAAATGAAAATCATTCTGAAGCAAATTTGACAGATTGATTGGGACAAAGAGGTTAAAAAAGACGATGCAAACAGTTACCTTGGGAGAGAAGAGAAGAGCTGCTGACTTGTGCCTAGAAGCAGAAGATGATGAAGTCTTGCCAGATGAATTTTCATGGGAGAGGTTTGCCCTATTTTTGGCCATCACCCTGGAAGAGGCGGACGAGTCTCTTTGTCTTTTCCTCAACTGACTGACCTCTTCGTGCTTGCGCTGGCAACACAATACGCTGACTTATGCAAAGGCTAGGATAAAATAAAAATGATTTATATGTCAAAGATACATGAAATGTCGATGGCTATCCCAAGCCACCTACTTTTTACGACAGAATTAATTAAAACATCAGTAGACTGTTATATTCGTCCTGTAATTAATGAAGGCACTCTTTGAAAACTTAGAGACCAACATTTGAGTGTTGTTAAAGACCAACCTTGAGTATGGCATCTTTCTGTCTGTTTTGCAACTCCAACATGCGCACCTGATTGTCTCGTCGCCGCTTCTCTTTTTTCAGCTGTAGCAGCTCCTTATTCTTTCGTTGGTCACTAATCTTATTCTTCTCTGATTCCGTTTTCATTTGTGCCATCAGTCGCACCTGCAATAGCATCACCATAGTTGTCGAGATCTCCAAAACCAAGATCATGTGGTGGTGCAATAGTCAACACAACACATTACGAAGATCCCAAAAAACTCATACGCCAAACAATTATTTCCCATTCAAACTTTTCCCTGACTAACACAGATATAAATATAGTAGTGATGTCTCTCTGTGTAGGATTAAGTAAGACATAAATAAATATAGTGGTGATATCTCTTTGTGTAGGATTAACTAGCACATATAAATATAGTGGTGATATCTCTGTGTAGGATTAACTAGCACATATAAATATAGTGGTGATATCTCTGTGTAGGATTGACTAACACATATAAATATAGTGGTGATATCTCTCTGTGTAGGATTAACTAGCACATATAAATATAGTGGTGATATTTCTCTGTGTAGGATTAACTAATACATATAAATATAGTGGTGATATCTCTGTGTAGGATTAACTAACACATATAAATATAGTGGTGATATATCTGTGTAGGATTAACTAGCGCATATAAATATAGTGGTGATATCTCTCTGTGTAAGATTAACTAACACATATAAATATAGTGGTGATATCTGTGTGTAGGATTAACTAACACAGATATAAATATAGTGGTGATATCTCTCTGTGTAGGATTAACTAACACATATAAATATAGTGGTGATATCTATTTGTGTAGGATTAACTAACACATATAAATATAGTGGTGATATCTCTGTGTAGGATTAACTAGCACATATAAATATAGTGGTGATATCTCTGTGTGTAGGATTTACTAGCACATATATAAATTTAGTGGTGATGTCTCTCTGTGTAGGATTAACTAACACATATAAATATAGTGGTGATATCTCTGTGTAGGATTAACTAACACATATAAATATAGTGGTGATATCTCTGTGTAGGATTAACTAGCACATATAAATATAGTGGTGATATCTCACTGTGTAGGATTAACTAACACATATAAATATAGTGGTGATATCTGTGTGTAGGATTAACTAACACAGATATAAATATAGTGGTGATATCTCTGTGTGTAGGATTAACTAACACATATAAATATAGTGGTGATATCTCTTTGTGTAGGATTAACTAACACAGGTATAAATATAGCGGTGATTTCTCTCTTTGTAGGATTAACTAACACATATAAATATAGTGGTGATATCTCTGTGTAGGATTAACTAACACATATAAATATAGTGGTGATATCTCTGTGTAGGATTAACTAGCACATATAAATATAGTGGTGATATTTCTCTGTGTAGGATTAACTAGCACATATAAATATAGTGGTGATATCTCTCTGTGTAGGATTAACTAACACATATAAATATAGTGGTGATATCTCTGTGTAGGATTAACTAGCACATATAAATATAGTGGTGATGTCTCTCTGTGTAGGATTAACTAGCACATATAAATATAGTGGTGATATCTCTCTGTGTAGGATTACCTAACACATATAAATATAGTGGTGATATCTCTGTGTAGGATTAACTAACACAGGTATAAATATAGTAGTGATTTCTCTCTTTGTAGGATTAACTAACACAGCTTTTGTATCGGTCAGCAAGCCTACCTTTATCTTCTTCATCTCATTCAGTTCAGTACTAAGGTCCCTGATGCGCCGGTCGTAGACAACTTGGTTCTTCATCATTTTGGCGTGCTCCTTTTTGGCAGTATTTACCTTATTGAGCTCCTGTTGCATGGTATCCAGCCGTTTCTCAAACTCCATTTTAACTTTGCGCACCTGCTCCTCCGACTGCTGCTTCTTGCTGCCTGAAAACAGAACTCACATAACAGTTTATTTCATTTGTATTTGCTATCCTGGTAACTGCTGTCCGGTTACGAATTAGCTGGTTGCAAAGCTAGCTACACGTTAAGATTATCAAACTCATACCAATTACTATCTAAATGACAGATTATTACACCGAAGCCATAGCACTGTATGGACTGAACTTTATAACTTGTTAAGAGCTAGCTGATTAACTATTAACAGCTGATCTAACATATACTAGCTATAACAGCTGATCTAACATATACTAGCTATAACAGGAGGTTACCTAAGCTGCTTAGGACCTGGTTTCGTTCTCGTTCAACAGCCATTATTTGGTCCTGCAAGTTGCGCATTTTATCCTCGTAATGCTGACGAATTGTTTGCAGTTGTCGCTGGCTCCTTTCGAGTTCTTCAATCATTCTTTGTTTAAGTGAAATCTCTCCTGACAGCTCTGCCAGGTCTTCTTGAAGATGGTCAGACTCTACAAGAATTAGAAATGATAAAAACCAGCTGATTATATCAAGTCCTGATGAGCATATGAAGGTTTTAGCAATGCTTTCGACCAGTATTCATATGGGTAGAATAGCACCAGTGTATATACGTATATGGGTAGAATAGTTACCAGTGTATATACGTATATGGGTAGAATAGTACCGGTATCTATACGTATATGGGTAGAATTGTACCGGTATCTATATGGGCGCTATTCTACCTAGTATAGATACTGGGTAGAATAGTATCTATATGGGTAATCTTGGCCTTGACCTTTAAACGGTTGCATCAACCAAGGGTGATCAACTGATCAAGGCGGCAAAAGAAATTAACTGAAAGCAGCTGTCATATATGTTATAGCAGTTGTTATATATGTTATAGCAGTTGTTATATATGTTATAGCAGTTGTTATATATGTTATAGCAGCTGTTATATATGTTATAGTAGCTGTTATATATGATATAGCAGCTGTTATATATGTCAAAATATGATGCTAGTAAGCGATCACTGAAAGTAATCTAGACTTGCACACTACGCTTACTGCTTCTAGCGAGCTGCTCTTCCTTGTGTTAGTCTAGCAAAACATTATCGAATTAATTGTTACATGATATACTTTACCCGCCTTAGCTTATTATGGCATAGACTTATTATGGCAATAACTCACTTAACAAGTTGTATACCATTACTGTTAACAAACTGTAGATTTCACCTTAGTTGGTGGTCTTTAATACTTCTGAAAAACTCAGATTTTGCCCCCAAGTGAACAATAGTCTAGAGACACCTCATTTAATACTCTAACATAGAATTCAATTCTTTTTTAAAAATTACAGATAAATAATTTATAGATAGGCTAACTTTCAATATTATTTGCGTTCAACAAAGTTTACATAAGTTGGTAAAGCACAATGTTCAAATACTATTTGACGAAGAAAAATGTAACTAGCAGTTGTGACAGAGCTAAAACATAAGTTAATCATGTAAAATGTATCAAATAGTTTGTAGCTCTGAAAGTTTCAAGTTAATTACAAAAGATACATGAACGCTACGTTTTTTGCGGCGTTAAGAAGAAAAGCAACAAATGACAGCCACTGACTTACATTTAAAAAATGTGTCAAAATGTGTAAGAGTTGAGGCTGTTGTGGCTAGACACACAAAATAACACGTCACATTGACAAATAAATGGACGAGTGCGAATTAGCCTTTACCAGGCAAAGGCCATGACATTCTTGTTAGATTTTTTATTATCATTAGTTGTTATTATTAGCGTTTTTAAGGAAATTTTGTTGTGTAAATTTTACTGTTGGTTTTGAGAGAGAATAAATTGATTGGTTAAAAAAGGTCAGACTTTACAGAATCCAGCTAGTTTTTTTCTGCCT
Organism: Watersipora subatra; assembly: GCF_963576615.1. Classification (NCBI taxonomy): domain Eukaryota; kingdom Metazoa; phylum Bryozoa; class Gymnolaemata; order Cheilostomatida; family Watersiporidae; genus Watersipora; species Watersipora subatra. Next base: position 109,231 of record NW_027045273.1, read on the forward strand.
TAACAAAACAACAACTTAAAAGCATTCTATATAAAACATGTAATATAATTATTAGGTTAACAAAACTGTGTTTTGCCAAATAAACAACGACATTGATTCAAATTGTCTTTGTAATTTATTCAAATATCCATTCGCATCTTACTGACACTTAACAATGATTGAACAATGCGTGCAGAGTTATTGAAATTAATAATAAATGCCTGTTCAATAAATCAATAAAGGTCAGTATTACCTGAGGTATTGAAGAAACGGAATTGTTATCCATTTCAGTAGGAAATGTTTGCACAGAACTATCACCACTAGTGCCACAGCTATACCGTTCTAGATCTCTGCAGGCAGAAAAAGTAGGTCAAGGCCGGTCATACGGAGCAAGTTAAGGCCTGTCATACAGAGTAAGTTAAGGCCTGTCATACAGGGTAAGTTAAGGGCTGTCATACAGAGTGAATTAAGGCCTGTCATACAGAGTAAGTTAAAGCCTGTCATACAGAGTAAGTTAAAGCCTGTCATACAGAGTAAGTTAAGGCCGGTCATACAGAGTGAGTTAAGGCCTGTCATACAGAGTGAGTTACGGCCTGTCATACAGAGTGAGTTAAGGCCTGTCATACAGAGAGCTAAAAGCTACTAAAACTGATAGTAGCTATTTACTATAAATACTATTTACTGTGTATATGTGAACTTGTAGCTGTCATAGATAGATTTGCTGGAGCTCACCCTATAAAATTTTACTTGCATTCACAAACATGAATTAATGCAATGTCCGTAGTCATGTATTTTAATAATCATTTTATTGCACTAGTGCTTTAAAAAAATTTCGAAAAAGATTAAATGTCCAGTAAACTGATGCAAATAGAAACAATCACATTAACCTTAACACAAGAGAAGATCTTAACACAAGAGAAGGTACCACAGCTTATAACTACAGGTAGATCTTAACACAAGAGAAGGTGAACCACAGCTTATAACTACAGGTAGATTTTAACACAAGAGAAGGTAACACAGCTTATAACTACAGGTAGATCTTAACACAAGAGAAGGTACCACAGCTTATAACTACAGGTAGACCTTAACACAAGAGAAGGTAACACAGCTTATAACTACAACCATCTGCAAGACATTTCACATTCTCTTTGATAATCCTTAACACTATGGTAGTAAACGTAGAGTGTTTAGAATATTTGGCCGGCTTACATTCTTGTTGCGACTGTATAGTTATCCCGGAATCCTGCAAAACCTGGTCTAAAAGCTGATCCCGTAACCTGGAATCCATCTGCATTTTATCGTAGCGAGCAGTCAACTCCTTGAATTGAGATTCTTTCTGAGTACAAGCAAAGCCCTGAGTGAGAGCGAGTGAGAGAAGGTGCTCCAACAGATACTTGCTTTCATCAACAGAGGAGACATCCAAAGCTTTTGTCAAACTAGTCTCATCCTAACAAGTAAGGTAGTATGTGTAATGAGCACATTTTGTAATATGGTTCAGAGACATCATTACAAGCAATATAACAACCAGTTCTTCGAGTTGCGTTGTGATTGCAAAAGCAATGACCAAATTTGATGCTCAAACCAAAGAGCTATCGCAATATGTAAATGTAACTTGTTTTGTCGTAATATAAACTGATAAAAACTAATGAAAAAGGACTCAAGAAAAAAACAGCAGGGGTTCATTCTATAAGAATATATAACATGTTAACTGTTTCTTGAATCTATGAGAAGAATTTGAGCCATAATAAAATTATTGATATAGGAATAAAAGTGTCATTTCTTCTAGTGAATAACGACAGGTTAAAAGATTATCTTGGCTCATAATAATATTTTATATGAGAGACAAGATAGATATGAAAGGGCATGCAAGTCGTACGATGAGGTTTAGAGGTTGTTAGAGGGGTAGCGTTTTAAACATAACATGAACTGCTTCTAGTGAATTATTGAGAAAATGTTTCCAGTCGATAGGAGATGAACTCATTGTGGATGTCAAATAAAGGTGAAAGATTATAGATTCTGAATTAACAAAATCAAATGTTGCTGCATGACTGTAGAAGATAACTTTACTGATTTACATGCGCTTACGTAAATTCGAGTATAGCCATCTATGGGAACGGGCCGATAAATGGGAATTGTTAGCTAAGCCCGCTGTAACATTAAAAAGGATAAATAAAGCAATGAATAATTACTAAACATACAACACACTGATGAAATATATTAGGTAAATGCTTAGACAGGAAGCAATGCGAGATTACTAAATGCTTAGACAGGAAGCAATGTGAGATTAGTAAATGCTTAGACAGGAAGCAATGCGAGGTTAGTAAATGCTTAGACAGAAAACAATGCGAGATTAGTAAATGCTTAGACAGGAAGCAATGCAAGGTTAGTAAATGCTTAGACAGGAAGCAATGCGAGGTTATTAAATGCTTAGACAGGAAGCAATGCGAGGTTAGTAAATGCTTAGACAGGAAGCAATGCGAGGTTAGTAAATGCTTAGACAAGAAGTAATGCGAGGTTAGTAAATGCTTAGACAGGAAGCAATGCGAGGTTAGTAAATGCTTAGACAGGAAGCAATGCGAGGTTAGTAAATGCTTAGACAGGAAACAATGCAAAGTTAGTAAATGCTAGCAGTAGCCACTACAAGCCTAAGCAGACGCATAGCAAAAGCAAATGAACAAACCTTCGCCTCCTCTTCCATCTGCATGATATTGTTTTGGCACTCAGACACGTTACTCTGAATGTATGTCATATTGGTGCTCATCGTCTCCAGCTGATCTTCTAGGTCCATGGCGACAGTCGTCTGCAAATGAATAGGAGTTACACAACGACTACCTTAAGCGTGGTTCTCATATATGCCGCAAAGCACCGGCAACAGCACCGCAGGCTATGGCGGTGAAATGTGAGCCTACACGCCGGGTACCGCCGAGTACCACCGGTAGTTGCCGGCAGTTAACACAAGAGTTTAGCGCTGTTCAAATTTCGCAAATAGCCGCAAGCAAAACCTTCCTGAAATGCACTGTACAGGTAAAGGTCACCATTATCAAAATGGCGTGGCGAGTGAACATTTTATGTGAAGCTGCGATTATGTTTAGCAATGCAGCTTTAGATGTGAACAGAAGCTGCCGATCCTAACGTCGCAAGCGTTTTGCTGCGCAAGTTACCGCCGGAATCTCGCAATCGATATGGAAACCAGACTTTAGCAGCTATGAAGATGAGTTGAACATATCATCAACAAAATTTCAGCGCAATATAGTGTAACCGTGACATTACTGATTATTCTATGCAATGTAATGATTATGCCAGCAATTATCAAATAAGAGTCTGTAGAGAGTTTTCTGTTCAACAGAACAGAAAACATTAGAGAAACACAAGGCATTGGCTATTTACGCTGGCAAAATTATTATTTGCAAAGACACCACACACCCCTGATGGCTGTGTAGTAATAGAAGAAACTGATGTATTTGTGATTGGTTAAAAGTGTTGATCCCTGATTAACATAATCATGACACCAATTTGTTCATTTTCACAGTAAACCGATTTTTTTTAAAAGTTGCTTTGAACTAGTGACAACGATGACCAACAAGTCATATATGAAAAAGGCTGTTACTTGCTGTAAAAGATATGTGATGAACACTGGTGTAAATTGGAACTGCTTGCATAAAATTTCAGGATATGTTAGATTAAATATTTTAAAGACCTAAGTTTTACTTGCAGTTTGATACAATTCATCAGCCTGAGTTCAAGTTGTAGTTGGACGATTTTAGATTATAAGTTGATGGATCTTTTTTTTAAGAAAACACAAGTGTAAATAGCTGTACAAACATTAGTGCAATGATAAACCATGGTTTATCCATATCTACTATATATATATATATATATATATATATATATATATATATATATATATATATATAGTGTTAATACAATCATGTTCCAATAAGGGTAATGACAACATCCAATAGATGTTTTGATCTTTACTTGACCTAGGTTGATACTTGTAAAACATAACTAGTTATTCAGTAGTCTCGATCTGTGTAGTCGCAGCAGATGTTTATGCCATATGTCAGCTAAGAAATTTGCCCATTTTAAGAGCCTAAGAGTAATGACTATACATGTGTCCGACCTCATTTCTCCTAATGGCAGTGTCCAGCCTTTTACTGTACGCATCTATTTTCTTGCTGAGCTGTTCTCGCTTGTTAATGTGAAGATCCATCTCAGCTTCCATGTTGGCAATTGTCTGTTTCCGCACAACAACGGATGTAATGTACCGCTCAAGCTTGTCCCACTTGCTTTTCGCCACCTGAGTTAGAGTAATCGAGTAAAACGTAGTGTCCATTAGCACAGAGGACAAGACAACATAATATGTGTATATATAAGAAACATGCCATACACAAAAAAAATACTCTTCCAATTTAAGTGGCAGATTATTTTATATTACTTTAGGTTTAGCTGTAATCAGTAGAAAAAGTCACTAGTAAGTTGAGATTATAACAACAGGCTGTGAGAAACTTTGATATAAGAGGTGACATGAGATAACATGAGGTGCCATGAGATAACATGAGGTGACATGAGATAACATGAGGTGCCGTGAGATAACATGAGGTGACATGAGATAACATGAGATAACATGTGCTAGACGTATCAACAAAAGGCAAATAGTAAATCGCCGTCTGAGCAACAAGCAGTTATCTACTCTGCAATTGCTCATTTAACATTGTCTAGTTTTATCTCAACTATAAGTTACGACCCAGTTAGTGCTATGGCCCAGCTATAAGTTGTTCTTCAGTAACTAACATTCGCTACCAGAATACTGTCCAGAAATGAAAATCATTCTGAAGCAAATTTGACAGATTGATTGGGACAAAGAGGTTAAAAAAGACGATGCAAACAGTTACCTTGGGAGAGAAGAGAAGAGCTGCTGACTTGTGCCTAGAAGCAGAAGATGATGAAGTCTTGCCAGATGAATTTTCATGGGAGAGGTTTGCCCTATTTTTGGCCATCACCCTGGAAGAGGCGGACGAGTCTCTTTGTCTTTTCCTCAACTGACTGACCTCTTCGTGCTTGCGCTGGCAACACAATACGCTGACTTATGCAAAGGCTAGGATAAAATAAAAATGATTTATATGTCAAAGATACATGAAATGTCGATGGCTATCCCAAGCCACCTACTTTTTACGACAGAATTAATTAAAACATCAGTAGACTGTTATATTCGTCCTGTAATTAATGAAGGCACTCTTTGAAAACTTAGAGACCAACATTTGAGTGTTGTTAAAGACCAACCTTGAGTATGGCATCTTTCTGTCTGTTTTGCAACTCCAACATGCGCACCTGATTGTCTCGTCGCCGCTTCTCTTTTTTCAGCTGTAGCAGCTCCTTATTCTTTCGTTGGTCACTAATCTTATTCTTCTCTGATTCCGTTTTCATTTGTGCCATCAGTCGCACCTGCAATAGCATCACCATAGTTGTCGAGATCTCCAAAACCAAGATCATGTGGTGGTGCAATAGTCAACACAACACATTACGAAGATCCCAAAAAACTCATACGCCAAACAATTATTTCCCATTCAAACTTTTCCCTGACTAACACAGATATAAATATAGTAGTGATGTCTCTCTGTGTAGGATTAAGTAAGACATAAATAAATATAGTGGTGATATCTCTTTGTGTAGGATTAACTAGCACATATAAATATAGTGGTGATATCTCTGTGTAGGATTAACTAGCACATATAAATATAGTGGTGATATCTCTGTGTAGGATTGACTAACACATATAAATATAGTGGTGATATCTCTCTGTGTAGGATTAACTAGCACATATAAATATAGTGGTGATATCTCTCTGTGTAGGATTAACTAATACATATAAATATAGTGGTGATATCTCTGTGTAGGATTAACTAACACATATAAATATAGTGGTGATATATCTGTGTAGGATTAACTAGCGCATATAAATATAGTGGTGATATCTCTCTGTGTAAGATTAACTAACACATATAAATATAGTGGTGATATCTGTGTGTAGGATTAACTAACACAGATATAAATATAGTGGTGATATCTCTCTGTGTAGGATTAACTAACACATATAAATATAGTGGTGATATCTATTTGTGTAGGATTAACTAACACATATAAATATAGTGGTGATATCTCTGTGTAGGATTAACTAGCACATATAAATATAGTGGTGATATCTCTGTGTGTAGGATTTACTAGCACATATATAAATTTAGTGGTGATGTCTCTCTGTGTAGGATTAACTAACACATATAAATATAGTGGTGATATCTCTGTGTAGGATTAACTAACACATATAAATATAGTGGTGATATCTCTGTGTAGGATTAACTAGCACATATAAATATAGTGGTGATATCTCACTGTGTAGGATTAACTAACACATATAAATATAGTGGTGATATCTGTGTGTAGGATTAACTAACACAGATATAAATATAGTGGTGATATCTCTGTGTGTAGGATTAACTAACACATATAAATATAGTGGTGATATCTCTTTGTGTAGGATTAACTAACACAGGTATAAATATAGCGGTGATTTCTCTCTTTGTAGGATTAACTAACACATATAAATATAGTGGTGATATCTCTGTGTAGGATTAACTAGCACATATAAATATAGTGGTGATATTTCTCTGTGTAGGATTAACTAGCACATATAAATATAGTGGTGATATCTCTCTGTGTAGGATTAACTAACACATATAAATATAGTGGTGATATCTCTGTGTAGGATTAACTAGCACATATAAATATAGTGGTGATGTCTCTCTGTGTAGGATTAACTAGCACATATAAATATAGTGGTGATATCTCTCTGTGTAGGATTACCTAACACATATAAATATAGTGGTGATATCTCTGTGTAGGATTAACTAACACAGGTATAAATATAGTAGTGATTTCTCTCTTTGTAGGATTAACTAACACAGCTTTTGTATCGGTCAGCAAGCCTACCTTTATCTTCTTCATCTCATTCAGTTCAGTACTAAGGTCCCTGATGCGCCGGTCGTAGACAACTTGGTTCTTCATCATTTTGGCGTGCTCCTTTTTGGCAGTATTTACCTTATTGAGCTCCTGTTGCATGGTATCCAGCCGTTTCTCAAACTCCATTTTAACTTTGCGCACCTGCTCCTCCGACTGCTGCTTCTTGCTGCCTGAAAACAGAACTCACATAACAGTTTATTTCATTTGTATTTGCTATCCTGGTAACTGCTGTCCGGTTACGAATTAGCTGGTTGCAAAGCTAGCTACACGTTAAGATTAGCAAACTCATACCAATTACTATCTAAATGACAGATTATTACACCGAAGCCATAGCACTGTATGGACTGAACTTTATAACTTGTTAAGAGCTAGCTGATTAACTATTAACAGCTGATCTAACATATACTAGCTATAACAGCTGATCTAACATATACTAGCTATAACAGGAGGTTACCTAAGCTGCTTAGGACCTGGTTTCGTTCTCGTTCAACAGCCATTATTTGGTCCTGCAAGTTGCGCATTTTATCCTCGTAATGCTGACGAATTGTTTGCAGTTGTCGCTGGCTCCTTTCGAGTTCTTCAATCATTCTTTGTTTAAGTGAAATCTCTCCTGACAGCTCTGCCAGGTCTTCTTGAAGATGGTCAGACTCTACAAGAATTAGAAATGATAAAAACCAGCTGATTATATCAAGTCCTGATGAGCATATGAAGGTTTTAGCAATGCTTTCGACCAGTATTCATATGGGTAGAATAGCACCAGTGTATATACGTATATGGGTAGAATAGTTACCAGTGTATATACGTATATGGGTAGAATAGTACCGGTATCTATACGTATATGGGTAGAATTGTACCGGTATCTATATGGGTGCTATTCTACCTAGTATAGATACTGGGTAGAATAGTATCTATATGGGTAATCTTGGCCTTGACCTTTAAACGGTTGCATCAACCAAGGGTGATCAACTGATCAAGGCGGCAAAAGAAATTAACTGAAAGCAGCTGTCATATATGTTATAGCAGTTGTTATATATGTTATAGCAGTTGTTATATATGTTATAGCAGTTGTTATATATGTTATAGCAGCTGTTATATATGTTATAGTAGCTGTTATATATGATATAGCAGCTGTTATATATGTCAAAATATGATGCTAGTAAGCGATCACTGAAAGTAATCTAGACTTGCACACTACGCTTACTGCTTCTAGCGAGCTGCTCTTCCTTGTGTTAGTCTAGCAAAACATTATCGAATTAATTGTTACATGATATACTTTACCCGCCTTAGCTTATTATGGCATAGACTTATTATGGCAATAACTCACTTAACAAGTTGTATACCATTACTGTTAACAAACTGTAGATTTCACCTTAGTTGGTGGTCTTTAATACTTCTGAAAAACTCAGATTTTGCCCCCAAGTGAACAATAGTCTAGAGACACCTCATTTAATACTCTAACATAGAATTCAATTCTTTTTTAAAAATTACAGATAAATAATTTATAGATAGGCTAACTTTCAATATTATTTGCGTTCAACAAAGTTTACATAAGTTGGTAAAGCACAATGTTCAAATACTATTTGACGAAGAAAAATGTAACTAGCAGTTGTGACAGAGCTAAAACATAAGTTAATCATGTAAAATGTATCAAATAGTTTGTAGCTCTGAAAGTTTCAAGTTAATTACAGAAGATACATGAACGCTACGTTTTTTGCGGCGTTAAGAAGAAAAGCAACAAATGACAGCCACTGACTTACATTTAAAAAATGTGTCAAAATGTGTAAGAGTTGAGGCTGTTGTGGCTAGACACACAAAATAACACGTCACATTGACAAATAAATGGACGAGTGCGAATTAGCCTTTACCAGGCAAAGGCCATGACATTCTTGTTAGATTTTTTATTATCATTAGTTGTTATTATTAGCGTTTTTAAGGAAATTTTGTTGTGTAAATTTTACTGTTGGTTTTGAGAGAGAATAAATTGATTGGTTAAAAAAGGTCAGACTTTACAGAATCCAGCTAGTTTTTTTCTGCCTTAACAAAACAACAACTTAAAAGCATTCTATATAAAACATGTAATATAATTATTAGGTTAACAAAACTGTGTTTTGCCAAATAAACAACGACATTGATTCAAATTGTCTTTGTAATTTATTCAAATATCCATTCGCATCTTACTGACACTTAACAATGATTGAACAATGCGTGCAGAGTTATTGAAATTAATAATAAATGCCTGTTCAATAAATCAATAAAGGTCAGTATTACCTGAGGTATTGAAGAAACGGAATTGTTATCCATTTCAGTAGGAAATGTTTGCACAGAACTATCACCACTAGTGCCACAGCTATACCGTTCTAGATCTCTGCAGGCAGAAAAAGTAGGTCAAGGCCGGTCATACGGAGCAAGTTAAGGCCTGTCATACAGAGTAAGTTAAGGCCTGTCATACAGGGTAAGTTAAGGGCTGTCATACAGAGTGAATTAAGGCCTGTCATACAGAGTAAGTTAAAGCCTGTCATACAGAGTAAGTTAAAGCCTGTCATACAGAGTAAGTTAAGGCCGGTCATACAGAGTGAGTTAAGGCCTGTCATACAGAGTGAGTTACGGCCTGTCATACAGAGTGAGTTAAGGCCTGTCATACAGAGAGCTAAAAGCTACTAAAACTGATAGTAGCTATTTACTATAAATACTATTTACTGTGTATATCTGAACTTGTAGCTGTCATAGATAGATTTGCTGGAGCTCACCCTATAAAATTTTACTTGCATTCACAAACATGAATTAATGCAATGTCCGTAGTCATGTATTTTAATAATCATTTTATTGCACTAGTGCTTTAAAAAAATTTCGAAAAAGATTAAATGTCCAGTAAACTGATGCAAATAGAAACAATCACATTAACCTTAACACAAGAGAAGATCTTAACACAAGAGAAGGTACCACAGCTTATAACTACAGGTAGATCTTAACACAAGAGAAGGTGAACCACAGCTTATAACTACAGGTAGATTTTAACACAAGAGAAGGTAACACAGCTTATAACTACAGGTAGATCTTAACACAAGAGAAGGTACCACAGCTTATAACTACAGGTAGACCTTAACACAAGAGAAGGTAACACAGCTTATAACTACAACCATCTGCAAGACATTTCACATTCTCTTTGATAATCCTTAACACTATGGTAGTAAACGTAGAGTGTTTAGAATATTTGGCCGGCTTACATTCTTGTTGCGACTGTATAGTTATCCCGGAATCCTGCAAAACCTGGTCTAAAAGCTGATCCCGTAACCTGGAATCCATCTGCATTTTATCGTAGCGAGCAGTCAACTCCTTGAATTGAGATTCTTTCTGAGTACAAGCAAAGCCCTGAGTGAAAGCGAGTGAGAGAAGGTGCTCCAACAGATACTTGCTTTCATCAACAGAGGAGACATCCAAAGCTTTTGTCAAACTAGTCTCATCCTAACAAGTAAGGTAGTATGTGTAATGAGCACATTTTGTAATATGGTTCAGAGACATCATTACAAGCAATATAACAACCAGTTCTTCGAGTTGCGTTGTGATTGCAAAAGCAATGACCAAATTTGATGCTCAAACCAAAGAGCTATCGCAATATGTAAATGTAACTTGTTTTGTCGTAATATAAACTGATAAAAACTAATGAAAAAGGACTCAAGAAAAAAACAGCAGGGGTTCATTCTATAAGAATATATAACATGTTAACTGTTTCTTGAATCTATGAGAAGAATTTGAGCCATAATAAAATTATTGATATAGGAATAAAAGTGTCATTTCTTCTAGTGAATAACGACAGGTTAAAAGATTATCTTGGCTCATAATAATATTTTATATGAGAGACAAGATAGATATGAAAGGGCATGCAAGTCGTACGATGAGGTTTAGAGGTTGTTAGAGGGGTAGCGTTTTAAACATAACATGAACTGCTTCTAGTGAATTATTGAGAAAATGTTTCCAGTCGATAGGAGATGAACTCATTGTGGATGTCAAATAAAGGTGAAAGATTATAGATTCTGAATTAACAAAATCAAATGTTGCTGCATGACTGTAGAAGATAACTTTACTGATTTACATGCGCTTACGTAAATTCGAGTATAGCCATCTATGGGAACGGGCCGATAAATGGGAATTGTTAGCTAAGCCCGCTGTAACATTAAAAAGGATAAATAAAGCAATGAATAATTACTAAACATACAACACACTGATGAAATATATTAGGTAAATGCTTAGACAGGAAGCAATGCGAGATTACTAAATGCTTAGACAGGAAGCAATGTGAGATTAGTAAATGCTTAGACAGGAAGCAATGCGAGGTTAGTAAATGCTTAGACAGAAAACAATGCGAGATTAGTAAATGCTTAGACAGGAAGCAATGCAAGGTTAGTAAATGCTTAGACAGGAAGCAATGCGAGGTTATTAAATGCTTAGACAGGAAGCAATGCGAGGTTAGTAAATGCTTAGACAGGAAGCAATGCGAGGTTAGTAAATGCTTAGACAAGAAGTAATGCGAGGTTAGTAAATGCTTAGACAGGAAGCAATGCGAGGTTAGTAAATGCTTAGACAGGAAGCAATGCGAGGTTAGTAAATGCTTAGACAGGAAACAATGCAAAGTTAGTAAATGCTAGCAGTAGCCACTACAAGCCTAAGCAGACGCATAGCAAAAGCAAATGAACAAACCTTCGCCTCCTCTTCCATCTGCATGATATTGTTTTGGCACTCAGACACGTTACTCTGAATGTATGTCATATTGGTGCTCATCGTCTCCAGCTGATCTTCTAGGTCCATGGCGACAGTCGTCTGCAAATGAATAGGAGTTACACAACGACTACCTTAAGCGTGGTTCTCATATATGCCGCAAAGCACCGGCAACAGCACCGCAGGCTATGGCGGTGAAATGTGAGCCTACACGCCGGGTACCGCCGAGTACCACCGGTAGTTGCCGGCAGTTAACACAAGAGTTTAGCGCTGTTCAAATTTCGCAAATAGCCGCAAGCAAAACCTTCCTGAAATGCACTGTACAGGTAAAGGTCACCATTATCAAAATGGCGTGGCGAGCGAACATTTTATGTGAAGCTGCGATTATGTTTAGCAATGCAGCTTTAGATGTGAACAGAAGCTGCCGATCCTAACGTCGCAAGCGTTTTGCTGCGCAAGTTACCGCCGGAATCTCGCAATCGATATGGAAACCAGACTTTAGCAGCTATGAAGATGAGTTGAACATATCATCAACAAAATTTCAGCGCAATATAGTGTAACCGTGACATTACTGATTACTCTATGCAATGTAATGATTATGCCAGCAATTATCAAATAAGAGTCTGTAGAGAGTTTTCTGTTCAACAGAACAGAAAACATTAGAGAAACACAAGGCATTGGCTATTTACGCTGGCAAAATTATTATTTGCAAAGACACCACACACCCCTGATGGCTGTGTAGTAATAGAAGAAACTGATGTATTTGTGATTGGTTAAAAGTGTTGATCCCTGATTAACATAATCATGACACCAATTTGTTCATTTTCACAGTAAACCGATTTTTTTTAAAAGTTGCTTTGAACTAGTGACAACGATGACCAACAAGTCATATATGAAAAAGGCTGTTACTTGCTGTAAAAGATATGTGATGAACACTGGTGTAAATTGGAACTGCTTGCATAAAATTTCAGGATATGTTAGATTAAATATTTTAAAGACCTAAGTTTTACTTGCAGTTTGATACAATTCATCAGCCTGAGTTCAAGTTGTAGTTGGACGATTTTAGATTATAAGTTGATGGATCTTTTTTTTAAGAAAACACAAGTGTAAATAGCTGTACAAACATTAGTGCAATGATAAACCATGGTTTATCCATATCTACTATATATATATATATATATATATATATATATATATATATATATATATATATATATATATATATATATATATATATATATAGTGTTAATACAATCATGTTCCAATAAGGGTAATGACAACATCCAATAGATGTTTTGATCTTTACTTGACCTAGGTTGATACTTGTAAAACATAACTAGTTATTCAGTAGTCTCGATCTGTGTAGTCGCAGCAGATGTTTATGCCATATGTCAGCTAAGAAATTTGCCCATTTTAAGAGCCTAAGAGTAATGACTATACATGTGTCCGACCTCATTTCTCCTAATGGCAGTGTCCAGCCTTTTACTGTACGCATCTATTTTCTTGCTGAGCTGTTCTCGCTTGTTAATGTGAAGATCCATCTCAGCTTCCATGTTGGCAATTGTCTGTTTCCGCACAACAACGGATGTAATGTACCGCTCAAGCTTGTCCCACTTGCTTTTCGCCACCTGAGTTAGAGTAATCGAGTAAAACGTAGTGTCCATTAGCACAGAGGACAAGACAACATAATATGTGTATATATAAGAAACATGCCATACACAAAAAAAATACTCTTCCAATTTAAGTGGCAGATTATTTTATATTACTTTAGGTTTAGCTGTAATCAGTAGAAAAAGTCACTAGTAAGTTGAGATTATAACAACAGGCTGTGAGAAACTTTGATATAAGAGGTGACATGAGATAACATGAGGTGCCATGAGATAACATGAGGTGACATGAGATAACATGAGGTGCCGTGAGATAACATGAGGTGACATGAGATAACATGAGATAACATGTGCTAGACGTATCAACAAAAGGCAAATAGTAAATCGCCGTCTGAGCAACAAGCAGTTATCTACTCTGCAATTGCTCATTTAACATTGTCTAGTTTTATCTCAGCTATAAGTTACGACCCAGTTAGTGCTATGGCCCAGCTATAAGTTGTTCTTCAGTAACTAACATTCGCTACCAGAATACTGTCCAGAAATGAAAATCATTCTGAAGCAAATTTGACAGATTGATTGGGACAAAGAGGTTAAAAAAGACGATGCAAACAGTTACCTTGGGAGAGAAGAGAAGAGCTGCTGACTTGTGCCTAGAAGCAGAAGATGATGAAGTCTTGCCAGATGAATTTTCATGGGAGAGGTTTGCCCTATTTTTGGCCATCACCCTGGAAGAGGCGGACGAGTCTCTTTGTCTTTTCCTCAACTGACTGACCTCTTCGTGCTTGCGCTGGCAACACAATACGCTGACTTATGCAAAGGCTAGGATAAAATAAAAATGATTTATATGTCAAAGATACATGAAATGTCGATGGCTATCCCAAGCCACCTACTTTTTACGACAGAATTAATTAAAACATCAGTAGACTGTTATATTCGTCCTGTAATTAATGAAGGCACTCTTTGAAAACTTAGAGACCAACATTTGAGTGTTGTTAAAGACCAACCTTGAGTATGGCATCTTTCTGTCTGTTTTGCAACTCCAACATGCGCACCTGATTGTCTCGTCGCCGCTTCTCTTTTTTCAGCTGTAGCAGCTCCTTATTCTTTCGTTGGTCACTAATCTTATTCTTCTCTGATTCCGTTTTCATTTGTGCCATCAGTCGCACCTGCAATAGCATCACCATAGTTGTCGAGATCTCCAAAACCAAGATCATGTGGTGGTGCAATAGTCAACACAACACATTACGAAGATCCCAAAAAACTCATACGCCAAACAATTATTTCCCATTCAAACTTTTCCCTGACTAACACAGATATAAATATAGTAGTGATGTCTCTCTGTGTAGGATTAAGTAAGACATAAATAAATATAGTGGTGATATCTCTTTGTGTAGGATTAACTAGCACATATAAATATAGTGGTGATATCTCTGTGTAGGATTAACTAGCACATATAAATATAGTGGTGATATCTCTGTGTAGGATTGACTAACACATATAAATATAGTGGTGATATCTCTCTGTGTAGGATTAACTAGCACATATAAATATAGTGGTGATATCTCTCTGTGTAGGATTAACTAATACATATAAATATAGTGGTGATATCTCTGTGTAGGATTAACTAACACATATAAATATAGTGGTGATATATCTGTGTAGGATTAACTAGCGCATATAAATATAGTGGTGATATCTCTCTGTGTAAGATTAACTAACACATATAAATATAGTGGTGATATCTGTGTGTAGGATTAACTAACACAGATATAAATATAGTGGTGATATCTCTCTGTGTAGGATTAACTAACACATATAAATATAGTGGTGATATCTATTTGTGTAGGATTAACTAACACATATAAATATAGTGGTGATATCTCTGTGTAGGATTAACTAGCACATATAAATATAGTGGTGATATCTCTGTGTGTAGGATTTACTAGCACATATATAAATTTAGTGGTGATGTCTCTCTGTGTAGGATTAACTAACACATATAAATATAGTGGTGATATCTCTGTGTAGGATTAACTAACACATATAAATATAGTGGTGATATCTCTGTGTAGGATTAACTAGCACATATAAATATAGTGGTGATATCTCACTGTGTAGGATTAACTAACACATATAAATATAGTGGTGATATCTGTGTGTAGGATTAACTAACACAGATATAAATATAGTGGTGATATCTCTGTGTGTAGGATTAACTAACACATATAAATATAGTGGTGATATCTCTTTGTGTAGGATTAACTAACACAGGTATAAATATAGCGGTGATTTCTCTCTTTGTAGGATTAACTAACACATATAAATATAGTGGTGATATCTCTGTGTAGGATTAACTAGCACATATAAATATAGTGGTGATATTTCTCTGTGTAGGATTAACTAGCACATATAAATATAGTGGTGATATCTCTCTGTGTAGGATTAACTAACACATATAAATATAGTGGTGATATCTCTGTGTAGGATTAACTAGCACATATAAATATAGTGGTGATGTCTCTCTGTGTAGGATTAACTAGCACATATAAATATAGTGGTGATATCTCTCTGTGTAGGATTACCTAACACATATAAATATAGTGGTGATATCTCTGTGTAGGATTAACTAACACAGGTATAAATATAGTAGTGATTTCTCTCTTTGTAGGATTAACTAACACAGCTTTTGTATCGGTCAGCAAGCCTACCTTTATCTTCTTCATCTCATTCAGTTCAGTACTAAGGTCTCTGATGCGCCGGTCGTAGACAACTTGGTTCTTCATCATTTTGGCGTGCTCCTTTTTGGCAGTATTTACCTTATTGAGCTCCTGTTGCATGGTATCCAGCCGTTTCTCAAACTCCATTTTAACTTTGCGCACCTGCTCCTCCGACTGCTGCTTCTTGCTGCCTGAAAACAGAACTCACATAACAGTTTATTTCATTTGTATTTGCTATCCTGGTAACTGCTGTCCGGTTACGAATTAGCTGGTTGCAAAGCTAGCTACACGTTAAGATTATCAAACTCATACCAATTACTAGCTAAATGACAGATTATTACACCGAAGCCATAGCACTGTATGGACTGAACTTTATAACTTGTTAAGAGCTAGCTGATTAACTATTAACAGCTGATCTAACATATACTAGCTATAACAGCTGATCTAACATATACTAGCTATAACAGGAGGTTACCTAAGCTGCTTAGGACCTGGTTTCGTTCTCGTTCAACAGCCATTATTTGGTCCTGCAAGTTGCGCATTTTATCCTCGTAATGCTGACGAATTGTTTGCAGTTGTCGCTGGCTCCTTTCGAGTTCTTCAATCATTCTTTGTTTAAGTGAAATCTCTCCTGACAGCTCTGCCAGGTCTTCTTGAAGATGGTCAGACTCTACAAGAATTAGAAATGATAAAAACCAGCTGATTATATCAAGTCCTGATGAGCATATGAAGGTTTTAGCAATGCTTTCGACCAGTATTCATATGGGTAGAATAGCACCAGTGTATATACGTATATGGGTAGAATAGTTACCAGTGTATATACGTATATGGGTAGAATAGTACCGGTATCTATACGTATATGGGTAGAATTGTACCGGTATCTATATGGGCGCTATTCTACCTAGTATAGATACTGGGTAGAATAGTATCTATATGGGTAATCTTGGCCTTGACCTTTAAACGGTTGCATCAACCAAGGGTGATCAACTGATCAAGGCGGCAAAAGAAATTAACTGAAAGCAGCTGTCATATATGTTATAGCAGTTGTTATATATGTTATAGCAGTTGTTATATATGTTATAGCAGTTGTTATATATGTTATAGCAGCTGTTATATATGTTATAGTAGCTGTTATATATGATATAGCAGCTGTTATATATGTCAAAATATGATGCTAGTAAGCGATCACTGAAAGTAATCTAGACTTGCACACTACGCTTACTGCTTCTAGCGAGCTGCTCTTCCTTGTGTTAGTCTAGCAAAACATTATCGAATTAATTGTTACATGATATACTTTACCCGCCTTAGCTTATTATGGCATAGACTTATTATGGCAATAACTCACTTAACAAGTTGTATACCATTACTGTTAACAAACTGTAGATTTCACCTTAGTTGGTGGTCTTTAATACTTCTGAAAAACTCAGATTTTGCCCCCAAGTGAACAATAGTCTAGAGACACCTCATTTAATACTCTAACATAGAATTCAATTCTTTTTTAAAAATTACAGATAAATAATTTATAGATAGGCTAACTTTCAATATTATTTGCGTTCAACAAAGTTTACATAAGTTGGTAAAGCACAATGTTCAAATACTATTTGACGAAGAAAAATGTAACTAGCAGTTGTGACAGAGCTAAAACATAAGTTAATCATGTAAAATGTATCAAATAGTTTGTAGCTCTGAAAGTTTCAAGTTAATTACAGAAGATACATGAACGCTACGTTTTTTGCGGCGTTAAGAAGAAAAGCAACAAATGACAGCCACTGACTTACATTTAAAAAATGTGTCAAAATGTGTAAGAGTTGAGGCTGTTGTGGCTAGACACACAAAATAACACGTCACATTGACAAATAAATGGACGAGTGCGAATTAGCCTTTACCAGGCAAAGGCCATGACATTCTTGTTAGATTTTTTATTATCATTAGTTGTTATTATTAGCGTTTTTAAGGAAATTTTGTTGTGTAAATTTTACTGTTGGTTTTGAGAGAGAATAAATTGATTGGTTAAAAAAGGTCAGACTTTACAGAATCCAGCTAGTTTTTTTCTGCCTTAACAAAACAACAACTTAAAAGCATTCTATATAAAACATGTAATATAATTATTAGGTTAACAAAACTGTGTTTTGCCAAATAAACAACGACATTGATTCAAATTGTCTTTGTAATTTATTCAAATATCCATTCGCATCTTACTGACACTTAACAATGATTGAACAATGCGTGCAGAGTTATTGAAATTAATAATAAATGCCTGTTCAATAAATCAATAAAGGTCAGTATTACCTGAGGTATTGAAGAAACGGAATTGTTATCCATTTCAGTAGGAAGTGTTTGCACAGAACTATCACCACTAGTGCCACAGCTATACCGTTCTAGATCTCTGCAGGCAGAAAAAGTAGGTCAAGGCCGGTCATACGGAGCAAGTTAAGGCCTGTCATACAGAGTAAGTTAAGGCCTGTCATACAGGGTAAGTTAAGGGCTGTCATACAGAGTAAGTTAAAGCTTGTCATACGGAGCAAGTTAAGGGCTGTCATACAGAGTGAGTTAAAGCCTGTCATACGGAGTAAGTTAAGGCCTGTCATACAGAGTAAGTTAAGGGCTGTCATACAGAGTAAGTTAAAGCCTGTCATACGGAGCAAATTAAGGCCTTTCATACGGAGTAAGTTAAGGCCTGTCATACAGAGTAAGTTAAAGCCTGTCATACGGAGTAAGTTAAGGCCTGCCATACGGAGCAAGTTAAGGGCTGTCATACAGAGTAAGTTAAAGCCTGTCATACAGAGTAAGTTAAAGCCTGTCATACAGAGTAAGTTAAGGCCGGGATTACAGAGTGAGTTAAGGCCTGTCATACAGAGTGAGTTAAGGCCTGTCATACGGAGTGAGTTAAGGCCTGTCATACAGAGAGCTAAAAGCTACTAAAACTGATAGTAGCTATTTACTATAAATACTATTTACTGTGTATGTGAACTTGTAGCTGTCATAGATAGATTTGCTGGAGCTCACCCTATAAAATTTTACTTGCATTCACAAACATGAATTAATGCAATGTCCGTAGTCATGTATTTTAATAATCATTTTATTGCACTAGTGCTTTAAAAAAATTTCGAAAAAGATTAAATGTCCAGTAAACTGATGCAAATTGAAACAATCACATTAACCTTAACACAAGAGAAGATCTTAACACAAGAGAAGGTACCACAGCTTATAACTACAGGTAGATCTTAACACAAGTGAAGGTGAACCACAGCTTATAACTACAGGTAGATTTTAACACAAGAGAAGGTAACACAGCTTATAACTACAGGTAGATCTTAACACAAGAGAAGGTACCACAGCTTATAACTACAGGTAGACCTTAAATTGAAGATAGAATCTTGAATAGACCTAGCTGACAAGACAACAGTAAATCAAATCACATCAAAAGACAAAGAAATAGCGCACAAATTAGGACTTGAGAAAAGAATTGAGACAATAGCAGAGAAGCAACCATTCATAACGTTAAAAGACCACAAAGATAACTTCACAAACCACCCCACGTGTAGACTAATCAATCCAACAAAATCTGAAATAGGAAAAATAAGCAAAACTCTGCTCACAGGTATCAACAAAAAAGTGACAAGAGAAACTAGTGTAAAATTATGGCGAAGTACGGGTGATGTACTGAATTGGTTTAGAGAAATAAAGGAAAAGCAACAGCAAGCATTTATTACTTTTGACGTTTGTGAATTTTACCCTTCAATAACAGAGACACTATTAAAAAAAGCATTAGATTTTGCAAGCAACATAACAAATATCACAGAAGACGAAAAGGCAATCATACTACATGCAAAAAGATCGCTTGTATTTCACAACGACACGACTTGGTCAAAGAAGAACTCTAATAAATTGTTTGACGTGACTATGGGTAGCTACGACGGAGCGGAGACTTGTGAATTAGTAGGGACTTACTTACTGACCCAAATACCCAAAGAATTGACTTGCAGCATTGGACTATACAGAGACGACGGACTTGCGGTTTGCAAGGGTACACCCCAAGCTATAGAGAGAACAAAGAAACTAATATGCAACATATTTAATAAGAACAACTTGAAAATTACTATTGAGGCGAACAAACGATCAGTGAATTTTCTTGACGTAACTTTAAATCTACAAGATGGCAGCTTCAAGCCTTTCCAAAAATCCGGCAACACAATACTATATGTGCACAAACAAAGCAACCATCCACCTTCCATATTGAAAAACTTACCAGACAACATAAACAAACGATTAAACGCACTTTCATCAGATGAACAACAATTTAACAGCACAGTGCAACCATACCAAGAAGCACTCCACAAGAGTGGATACAACAACAAACTACAATATGAAACCAACATGAATAAACCTAAAAAACGTAACAGACAAAGAAAAATTACATGGTACAACCCACCATTCAGCGCCAATGTTGCAACCAATATTGGACAAAAATTCTTCAACATAGTTACAACATGTTTTCCAAAGAAACACCCACTCCAAGCAATATTTAATAGACAAACCTTAAAACTGAGCTACTCAGTAATGCCAAACATGAAAACAATCATTGATGGGAGCAACAAAACCATTAATAAAACCAGTACACTACAAAAAAAAGACAATGAAAAAAGTTGCAATTGCAGACAAAAGAACAACTGCCCTTTGGAAGGAAAATGCAGAGCCAAAAATGTGATATATCAAGCAACAGTCAGCAACAATACAAACAACCACGTAGCGACCTACATAGGACTTTGCTCAACCGAATTCAAAACTAGATACAGCAACCATAAAGCCTCGTTTAATCACAAAAACAAACAACACCACACAGAATTGAGCAAACACCTTTGGAAGTTGAAAGAAAACAACTCTACATACAACATAACATGGAAAATATTAGCTCAAGCACAACCATATACAAACAAGACAAAACGATGCAAATTATGTTTACTTGAAAAATACTTCATAATATGCAAACCACACTTAGGCACATTAAATAAACGAAATGAATTGACTTTTAATTGCAGACATGCTAGGAGTTATCTTCTCGGTTACACTTAGCACTAAATTACATTATTAACACAGCGAGCCCATTTCTCATATTTTGGCACATTCGGTAAAGCTTTTCATTTTAGTACAATTGCGTCTGAGGAGTGCTTCGCACGAAACAGATTTGTAACGCAAATACTAAAAGTTTACTTTTTTCGCAATAATTTTTTCAAATATATATATATATATATATATATAATTAATACAATCATGTTCCAATAAGGGTAATGACAACATCCAATAGATGTTTTGATCTTTACTTGACCTAGGTTGATACTTGTAAAACATAACTAGTTATTCAGTAGTCTCGATCTGTGTAGTCGCAGCAGATGTTTATGCCATATGTCAGCTAAGAAATTTGCCCATTTTAAGAGCCTAAGAGTAATGACTATACATGTGTCCGACCTCATTTCTCCTAATGGCAGTGTCCAGCCTTTTACTGTACGCATCTATCTTCTTGCTGAGCTGTTCTCGCTTGTTAATGTGAAGATCCATCTCAGCTTCCATGTTGGCAATTGTCTGTTTCCGCACAACAACGGATGTCACGTACCGCTCAAGCTTGTCCCACTTGCTTTTCGCCACCTGAGTTAGAGTAATCGAGTAAAACGTAGTGTCCATTCGCACAGAGGACAAGACGACATAATATGTGTATATATAAGAAACATGCCATACACAAAAAAATACTCTTCCAATTTAAGTGGCAGATTATTTTATATTACTTTAGGTTTAGCTGTAATCAGTAGAAAAAGTCACTAGTAAGTTGAGATTATAACAACAGGCTGTGAGAAACTTTGATATAAGAGGTGACATGAGATAACATGAGGTGCCATGAGATGCCATGAGATAACATGAGATAACATGAGGTGACATGAGATAACATGAGGTGCCGTGAGATAACATGAGGTGACATGAGATAACATGAGATAACATGTGCTAGACGTATCAACAAAAGGCAAATAGTAAATCGCCGTCTGAGCAACAAGCAGTTATCTACTCTGCAATTGCTCATTTAACATTGTCTAGTTTTATCTCAGCTATAAGTTACGACCCAGTTAGTGCTATGGCCCAGCTATAAGTTGTTCTTCAGTAACTAACATTCGCTACCAGAATACTGTCCAGAAATGAAAATCATTCTGAAGCAAATTTGGCAGATTGATTGGGACAAAGAGGTTAAAAAAGACGATGCAAACAGTTACCTTGGGAGAGAAGAGAAGAGCTGCTGACTTGTGCCTAGAAGCAGAAGATGATGAAGTCTTGCCAGATGAATTTTCATGGGAGAGGTTTGCCCTATTTTTGGCCATCACCCTGGAAGAGGCGGACGAGTCTCTTTGTCTTTTCCTCAACTGACTGACCTCTTCGTGCTTGCGCTGGCAACACAATACGCTGATTTATGCAAAGGCTAGGATAAAATAAAAATGATTTATATGTCAAGGATACATGAAATGTCGATGGCTATCCCAAGCCACCTACTTTTTACGACAGAATTAATTAAAACATCAGTAGACTGTTATATTCGTCCTGTAATTAATGAAGGCACTCTTTGAAAACTTAGAGACCAACATTTGAGTGTTGTTAAAGACCAACCTTGAGTATGGCATCTTTCTGTCTGTTTTGCAACTCCAACATGCGCACCTGATTGTCTCGTTGCCGCTTCTCTTTTTTCAGCTGTAGCAGCTCCTTATTCTTTCGTTGGTCACTAATCTTATTCTTCTCTGATTCCGTCTTCATTTGTGCCATCAGTCGCACCTGCAATAGCATCACCATAGTTGTCGAGATCTCCAAAACCAAGATCATGTGGTGGTGCAATAGTCAACACAACACATTACGAAGATCCCAAAAAACTCATACGCCAAACAATTATTTCCCATTCAAACTTTTCCCTGACTAACACAGATATAAATATAGTAGTGATGTCTCTCTGTGTAGGATTAAGTAAGACATAAATAAATATAGTGGTGATATCTCTTTGTGTAGGATTAACTAGCACATATAAATATAGTGGTGATATCTCTGTGTATGATTAACTAGCACTTATAAATATAGTGGTGATATCTCTGTGTAGGATTGACTAACACATATGAATATAGTGGTGATATCTCTCTGTGTAAGATTAACTAGCACATATAAATATAGTGGTGATATCTCTCTGTGTAGGATTAACTAATACACATAAATATAGTGGTGATATCTCTGTGTAGGATTAACTAGCACATATAAATATAGTGGTGATATCTCTCTGTGTAGGATTAACTAACACATATAAATATAGTGGTGATATCTCTGTGTAGGATTAACTAGCACATATAAATATAGTGGTGATGTCTCTCTGTGTAGGATTAACTAGCACATATAAATATAGTGGTGATATCTCTCTGTGTAGGATTAACTAACACATATAAATATAGTGGTGATATCTCTGTGTAGGATTAACTAACACATATAAATATAGTAGTGATATCTCTGTGTAGGATTAACTAACACAGATATAAATATAGTGGTGATATCTCTGTGTGTAGGATTTACTAGCACATATATAAATATAGTGGGGATGTCTCTCTGTGTAGGATTAACTAACACATATAAATATAGTGGTGATATCTCTGTGTAGGATTAACTAGCACATAAAAATATAGTGGTGATATCTCTCTGTGTAGGATTAACTAACACATATAAATATAGTGGTGATATCTCTGTGTAGGATTAACTAACACAGATATAAATATAGTGGTGATATCTCTGTGTGTAGGATTAACTAACACATATAAATATAGTGGTGATATCTCTTTGTGTAGGATTAACTAACACATATAAATATAGTGGTGATATCTCTGTGTAGGATTAACTAACACATATAAATATAGTGGTGATATATCTCTGTGTAGGATTAACTAACACATATAAATATAGTGGTGATATCTCTGTGTAGGATTAACTAACACATATAAATATAGTGGTGATATCTCTGTGTGTAGGATTAACTAACACATATAAATATAATGGTGATATCTCTTTGTGTAGGATTAACTAACACAGGTATAAATATAGCGGTGATTTCTCTCTTTGTAGGATTAACTAACACAGCTTTTGTATCGGTCAGCAAGCCTACCTTTATCTTCTTCATCTCATTCAGTTCAGTACTAAGGTCCCTGATGCGCCGGTCGTAGACAACTTGGTTCTTCATCATTTTGGCGTGCTCCTTTTTGGCAGTATTTACCTTATTGAGCTCCTGTTGCATGGTATCCAGCCGTTTCTCAAACTCCATTTTAACTTTGCGCACCTGCTCCTCCGACTGCTGCTTCTTGCTGCCTGAAAACAGAACTCACATAACAGTTTATTTCATTTGTATTTGCTATCCTGGTAACTGCTGTCCGGTTACGAATTAGCTGGTTGCAAAGCTAGCTACACGTTAAGATTATCAAACTCATACCAATTACTATCTAAATGACAGATTATTACACCGAAGCCATAGCACTGTATGGACTGAACTTTATAACTTGTTAAGAGCTAGCTGATTAACTGTTAACAGCTGATCTAACATATACTAGCTATAACAGCTGATCTAACATATACTAGCTATAACAGGAGGTTACCTAAGCTGCTTAGGACCTGGTTTCGTTCTCGTTCAACAGCCATTATTTGGTCCTGCAAGTTGCGCATTTTATCCTCGTAATGCTGACGAATTGTTTGCAGTTGTCGCTGGCTCCTTTCGAGTTCTTCAATCATTCTTTGTTTAAGTGAAATCTCTCCTGACAGCTCTGCCAGGTCTTCTTGAAGATGGTCAGACTCTACAAGAATTAGAAATGATAAAAACCAGCTGATTATATCAAGTCCTGATGAGCATATGAAGGTTTTAGCAATGCTTTCGACCAGTATTCATATGGGTAGAATAGCACCAGTGTATATACGTATATGGGTAGAATAGTTACCAGTGTATATACGTATATGGGTAGAATAGTACCGGTATCTATACGTATATGGGTAGAATTGTACCGGTATCTATATGGGTGCTATTCTACCTAGTATAGATACTGGGTAGAATAGTATCTATATGGGTAATCTTGGCCTTGACCTTTAAACGGTTGCATCAACCAAGGGTGATCAACTGATCAAGGCGGCAAAAGAAATTAACTGAAAGCAGCTGTCATATATGTTATAGCAGTTGTTATATATGTTATAGCAGTTGTTATATATGTTATAGCAGTTGTTATATATGTTATAGCAGCTGTTATATATGTTATAGTAGCTGTTATATATGATATAGCAGCTGTTATATATGTCAAAATATGATGCTAGTAAGCGATCAATGAAAGTAATCTAGACTTGCACACTACGCTTACTGCTTCTAGCGAGCTGCTCTTCCTTGTGTTAGTCTAGCAAAACATTATCGAATTAATTGTTACATGATATACTTTACCCGCCTTAGCTTATTATGGCATAGACTTATTATGGCAATAACTCACTTAACAAGTTGTATACCATTACTGTTAACAAACTGTAGATTTCACCTTAGTTGGTGGTCTTTAATACTTCTGAAAAACTCAGATTTTGCCCCCAAGTGAACAATAGTCTAGAGACACCTCATTTAATACTCTAACATAGAATTCAATTCTTTTTTAAAAATTACAGATAAATAATTTATAGATAGGCTAACTTTCAATATTATTTGCGTTCAACAAAGTTTACATAAGTTGGTAAAGCACAATGTTCAAATACTATTTGACGAAGAAAAATGTAACTAGCAGTGGTGACAGAGCTAAAACATAAGTTAATCATGTAAAATGTATCAAATAGTTTGTAGCTCTGAAAGTTTCAAGTTAATTACAAAAGATACATGAACGCTACGTTTTTTGCGGCGTTAAGAAGAAAAGCAACAAATGACAGCCACTGACTTACATTTAAAAAATGTGTCAAAATGTGTAAGAGTTGAGGCTGTTGTGGCTAGACACACAAAATAACACGTCACATTGACAAATAAATGGACGAGTGCAAATTAGCCTTTACCAGGCGAAGGCCATGACATTCTTGTTAGATTTTTTATTATCATTAGTTGTCATTATTAGCGTTTTTAAGGAAATTTTGTTGTGTAAATTTTACTGTTGGTTTTGAGAGAGAATAAATTGATTGGTTAAAAAAGGTTAGACTTTACAGAATCCAGCTAGTTTTTTTCTGCCTTAAAGAATAGAGAAAGCATAATATTATTATGCTTTATTAGTTATCTTGAGGTGTTGACTGATGTTCTAAAAAAAAAATCAAGGAGATTGACCCCCTTGAAGCTGAGATATAGACAGCCAAACACAGGTCTACCTAATAAAGAATCAGAGGAAAACCCTTCGAAAATCCCAAAAACTGTGACGTTTAAAATCGACTTAATGGTCATGTGCCGGAGTTGCGCACCCTTACCGTCGTTACTTATAATGATTGTTTTGGCTACGAGATGTGAAACGCTTCTCGCGATAGTAAATAATTTACATACTAGCTCTGGTTTCTCAGGAAAATCATCCAAACATTGTATGGTAAAGGCATTTGCCCACAACCCCTCGCCATGATTTTTTAAAGCAGAAGAGCAGATTTTGACTATTGTGCTTCAAATTTTAACTCGATCTCCACGGATATGCTCCGAAGATCATCTGTTCAACGAACGGCGCGTGTATAGTCTATATGCGATATCCGCGATTGCAGTTTGTTTAGAATAAGAAATAGGAATGGGACTTTTTGTTCCCTTCATCATTTTTCTACTGTGTATCTACTGCAGCATTCAGTTTATTTTCATGATTATCGTCACTATTAACAGACTGGAAGTTCACTACAGCCATAATCTTAAAAAGACTGACTTGACCGTGCTGCTCTTGCTATAAGAAAAGAAAACGATAACTTTTGCTTTGATTTTTCTATTGATCTATTATCTTATCTATGATTATTTTTTATGATTTATATAATATTCATAATGCATATTATACAAAATAATAATATAACTGCGTATAGAATAAATGATGTAACTAATATAATTTGTAGAAAATTCCAAATGATAACCGAGATTGATGATTGATTTAATTGATTCTATTTATTAGCTATAGTTAAAAAATCTGAACAACGCTAAATATGAGTCTGAATAGGGAAGCTAAGTAGGAGAACAACAAAACTGAGCTGAACTAGCAAGATAGCGAAATGTTGCGAAATAATAGATGCGTGTAGTTATTTTATGCTAAAACTAATCTACACGTCAGAGGGACTGGTTCGGAATTCTAGGAGCGATGATTGTTAGGCCCAATTTGATTGTTCTATACTTCCAGGGATTAAACCAATTAAAACGCCGTGATTGTTATAGGAGAGCGCATTAGTTGGCTTAATTGACCAATGGCACACAAGGCGATTTCATACGTCATATATTGATGATTACCAAAACACTTTTGTTTTTTTGGTAGACCTGTGTTTGGCTGGCTATATCTCAGCTTCTGGTTGGTCAATCTTCTTGATTCTTTTTTTAGAACATCAGTCAACACCTCAAGATGAATAATAAAGCATAATAATATTATGCTTTCTCTATTCTTTAACAAAACAACAACTTAAAAGCATTCTATATAAAACATGTAATATAATTATTAGGTTAACAAAACTGTGTTTTGCCAAATAAACAACGACATTGATTCAAATTGTCTTTGTAATTTATTCAAATATCCATTCGCATCTTACTGACACTTAACAATGATTGAACAATGCGTGCAGAGTTATTGAAATTAATAATAAATGCCTGTTCAATAAATCAATAAAGGTCAGTATTACCTGAGGTATTGAAGAAACGGAATTGTTATCCATTTCAGTAGGAAATGTTTGCACAGAACTATCACCACTAGTGCCACAGCTATACCGTTCTAGATCTCTGCAGGCAGAAAAAGTAGGTCAAGGCCGGTCATACGGAGCAAGTTAAGGCCTGTCATACAGAGTAAGTTAAGGCCTGTCATACAGGGTAAGTTAAGGGCTGTCATACAGAGTGAATTAAGGCCTGTCATACAGAGTAAGTTAAGGCCTGTCATACAGAGTAAGTTAAGGGCTGTCGTACAGAGTAAGTTAAAGCCTGTCATACGGAGCAAGTTAAGGCCTTTCATACAGAGTAAGTTAAGGCCTGTCATACAGAGTAAGTTAAGGGCTGTCATACAGAGTAAGTTAAAGCCTGTCATACGGAGCAAGTTAAGGCCTTTCATACAGAGTAAGTTAAGGCCTGTCATACAGAGTAAGTTAAAGCCTGTCA
This sequence comes from Watersipora subatra, assembly GCF_963576615.1. NCBI lineage: Eukaryota > Metazoa > Bryozoa > Gymnolaemata > Cheilostomatida > Watersiporidae > Watersipora > Watersipora subatra. Next base: position 137,571 of record NW_027045273.1, read on the forward strand.
TACAGAGTAAGTTAAAGCCTGTCATACAGAGTAAGTTAAGGCCGGTCATACAGGGTAAGTTAAGGGCTGTCATACAGAGTAAGTTAAAGCCTGTCATACGGAGTGAGTTAAGGCCTGTCATACAGAGTGAGTTAAGGCCTGTCATACAGAGAGCTAAAACCTACTAAAACTGATAGTAGCTATTTACTATAAATACTATTTACTGTGTATGTGAACTTGTAGCTGTCATAGATAGATTTGCTGGAGCTCACCCTATAAAATTTTACTTGCATTCACAAACATGAATTAATGCAATGTCCGTAGTCATGTATTTTAATAATCATTTTATTGCACTAGTGCTTTAAAAAAATTTCGAAAAAGATTAAATGTCCAGTAAACTGATGCAAATAGAAACAATCACATTAACCTTAACACAAGAGAAGATCTTAACACAAGAGAAGGTGAACCACAGCTTATAACTACAGGTAGATTTTAACACAAGAGAAGGTAACACAGCTTATAACTACAGGTAGATCTTAACACAAGAGAAGGTACCACAGCTTATAACTACAGGTAGACCTTAACACAAGAGAAGGTAACACAGCTTATAACTACAACCATCTGCAAGACATTTCACATTCTCTTTGATAATCCTTAACACTATGGTAGTAAACGTAGAGTGTTTAGAATATTTGGCCGGCTTACATTCTTGTTGCGACTGTATAGTTATCCCGGAATCCTGCAAAACCTGGTCTAAAAGCTGATCCCGTAACCTGGAATCCATCTGCATTTTATCGTAGCGAGCAGTCAACTCCTTGAATTGAGATTCTTTCTGAGTACAAGCAAAGCCCTGAGTGAGAGCGAGTGAGAGAAGGTGCTCCAACAGATACTTGCTTTCATCAACAGAGGAGACATCCAAAGCTTTTGTCAAACTAGTCTCATCCTAACAAGTAAGGTAGTATGTGTAATGAGCACATTTTGTAATATGGTTCAGAGACATCATTACAAGCAATATAACAACCAGTTCTTCGAGTTGCGTTGTGATTGCAAAAGCAATGACCAAATTTGATGCTCAAACCAAAGAGCTATCGCAATATGTAAATGTAACTTGTTTTGTCGTAATATAAACTGATAAAAACTAATGAAAAAGGACTCAAGAAAAAAACAGCAGGGGTTCATTCTATAAGAATATATAACATGTTAACTGTTTCTTGAATCTATGAGAAGAATTTGAGCCATAATAAAATTATTGATATAGGAATAAAAGTGTCATTTCTTCTAGTGAATAACGACAGGTTAAAAGATTATCTTGGCTCATAATAATATTTTATATGAGAGACAAGATAGATATGAAAGGGCATGCAAGTCGTACGATGAGGTTTAGAGGTTGTTAGAGGGGTAGCGTTTTAAACATAACATGAACTGCTTCTAGTGAATTATTGAGAAAATGTTTCCAGTCGATAGGAGATGAACTCATTGTGGATGTCAAATAAAGGTGAAAGATTATAGATTCTGAATTAACAAAATCAAATGTTGCTGCATGACTGTAGAAGATAACTTTACTGATTTACATGCGCTTACGTAAATTCGAGTATAGCCATCTATGGGAACGGGCCGATAAATGGGAATTGTTAGCTAAGCCCGCTGTAACATTAAAAAGGATAAATAAAGCAATGAATAATTACTAAACATACAACACACTGATGAAATATATTAGGTAAATGCTTAGACAGGAAGCAATGCGAGATTACTAAATGCTTAGACAGGAAGCAATGTGAGATTAGTAAATGCTTAGACAGGAAGCAATGCGAGGTTAGTAAATGCTTAGACAGAAAACAATGCGAGATTAGTAAATGCTTAGACAGGAAGCAATGCAAGGTTAGTAAATGCTTAGACAGGAAGCAATGCGAGGTTATTAAATGCTTAGACAGGAAGCAATGCGAGGTTAGTAAATGCTTAGACAGGAAGCAATGCGAGGTTAGTAAATGCTTAGACAAGAAGTAATGCGAGGTTAGTAAATGCTTAGACAGGAAGCAATGCGAGGTTAGTAAATGCTTAGACAGGAAGCAATGCGAGGTTAGTAAATGCTTAGACAGGAAACAATGCAAAGTTAGTAAATGCTAGCAGTAGCCACTACAAGCCTAAGCAGACGCATAGCAAAAGCAAATGAACAAACCTTCGCCTCCTCTTCCATCTGCATGATATTGTTTTGGCACTCAGACACGTTACTCTGAATGTATGTCATATTGGTGCTCATCGTCTCCAGCTGATCTTCTAGGTCCATGGCGACAGTCGTCTGCAAATGAATAGGAGTTACACAACGACTACCTTAAGCGTGGTTCTCATATATGCCGCAAAGCACCGGCAACAGCACCGCAGGCTATGGCGGTGAAATGTGAGCCTACACGCCGGGTACCGCCGAGTACCACCGGTAGTTGCCAGCAGTTAACACAAGAGTTTAGCGTTGTTCAAATTTCGCAAATAGCCGCAAGCAAAACCTTCCTGAAATGCACTGTACAGGTAAAGGTCACCATTATCAAAATGGCGTGGCGAGCGAACATTTTATGTGAAGCTGCGATTATGTTTAGCAATGCAGCTTTAGATGTGAACAGAAGCTGCCGATCCTAACGTCGCAAGCGTTTTGCTGCGCAAGTTACCGCCGAAGTCTCGCAATCGATATGGAAACCAGACTTTAGCAGCTATGAAGATGAGTTGAACATATCATCAACAAAATTTCAGCGCAATATAGTGTAACCGTGACATTACTGATTACTCTATGCAATGTAATGATTATGCCAGCAATTATCAAATAAGAGTCTGTAGAGAGTTTTCTGTTCAACAGAACAGAAAACATTAGAGAAACACAAGGAATAAGGCATTGGCTATGTACGCTGGCAAAATTATTATTTGCAAAGACACCACACACCCTTGATGGCTGTGTAGTAATAGAAGAAACTGATGTATTTGTGATTGGTTAAAAGTGTTGATCCCTGATTAACATAATCATGACACCAATTTGTTCATTTTCACAGTAAACCGATTTTTTTTAAAAGTTGCTTTGAACTAGTGACAACGATGACCAACAAGTATTTATATATGAAAAAGGCTGTTACTTGCTGTAAAAGATATGTGATGAACACTGGTGTAAATTGGAACTGCTTGCAGAAAATTTCAGGATATGTTAGATTAAATATTTTAAAGACCTAAGTTTTACTTGCAGTTTGATACAATTCATCAGCCTGAGTTCAAGTTGTAGTTGGACGATTTAAGATTATAAGTTGATGGATCTTTTTTTTAAGAAAACACAAGTGTAAATAGCTGTACAAACATTAGTGCAATGATAAACTATGGTTTACCCATATCTACTATATATATATATATATATATATATATATATATATATATATATGTATATATATATATATATATATATATATATATATATAGATATATATATATATATATATAGTGTTAATACAATCATGTTCCAATAAGGGTAATGACAACATCCAATAAATGTTTTGATCTTTACTTGACCTAGGTTGATACTTGTAAAACATAACTAGTTATTCAGTAGTCTCGATCTGTGTAGTCGCAGCAGATGTTTATGCCATATGTCAGCTATGAAATTTGCCCATTTTAAGAGACTAAGAGTAATGACTATACATGTGTCCGACCTCATTTCTCCTCATGGCAGTGTCCAGCCTTTTACTGTACGCATCTATCTTCTTGCTGAGCTGTTCTCGCTTGTTAATGTGAAGATCCATCTCAGCTTCCATGTTGGCAATTGTCTGTTTCCGCACAACAACGGATGTAATGTACCGCTCAAGCTTGTCCCACTTGCTTTTCGCCACCTGAGTTAGAGTAATCGAGTAAAACGTAGTGTCCATTAGCACAGAGGACAAGACAACATAATATGTGTATATATAAGAAACATGCCATACACAAAAAAAATACTCTTCCAATTTAAGTGGCAGATTATTTTATATTACTTTAGGTTTAGCTGTAATCAGTAGAAAAAGTCACTAGTAAGTTGAGATTATAACAACAGGCTGTGAGAAACTTTGATATAAGAGGTGACATGAGATAACATGAGGTGACATGAGATAACATGAGGTGACATGAGATAACATGAGGTGCCGTGAGATTTGGAGCAAAGTTTTAAAAACAATAATGATAATTCTGATGACAGTCACGCAGACACGGACAGACACACATCCAAAAGAATGCTAACAACTGCGAAGACACATACGCATAGCACGAGGACAGATGCGCAGACTTGCATAGACACACACATGCATGTTTACACATACAAACAAAAGTCATACACATACAGGCGCGCGCACACACACACACACACGCACGCACGCACGCACACACACACACGCGGACACACATGCATACACGCATGCACACACACAGGTATTCAAACACACATTAAATAGTGTTAAATGTATCTTTTACTTGCAGGTATAAAACTTGTTTTTAAAGTACACGGTAACCTCTTGACAGATTAAAACAGCTTGGCGTGATTGAATAAAGTTCCCCATATTAAATCTCGTGATATTGCACCATTTGGAAAAATGTTTCCAGAGCTTTGATGGTAACTCTAATAATAGTCAGGCAGACACAGAGACAGACAAATACATTCATATACTTGCTCAGAACAGACACCTGCCATAAACGTGCAAAGGCATACACACAGACACGGACAGCGACACACACACACACACACACACACACACACACACACACACACACACACACGCGCGCAAACACACCCAAACTCAGATACACAAGCATAGAAAAATGTACAGACACGGCTGTGCACAGAAATACACAAACTCACACGCAGAGACACACACAGAAACACACTTGGGCGATTAAACGAACACACACTTGCACACACACACACACATAGTCAGACTCACATACGGTCACGCATAGCAGTCATGCGCAAACACGCTTGCACACACCAAACTCTCACCAACATGCATGCACATACAAACACACTTATGTAACCGGATACATGTATGTACCAGTAAATGCAACGGATTTGATTCGTTTACCAATCAATGTTCTATTGAGAGTTCACAATAGCAGCTTGAGAGAGGTCCCAAATATTGACAGCTTGATAGTTCCAACTGTACCTTCAAATTTCGAGTTAAAAAGCCGTCCTTGAAGATTTTAGTAACCTCTTGACAGACTTTGAAGATCTTGTTGTGATTCAACAAAATTAACCTTGGCAAACCTGCAATATTTGGAGCAAAGTTTGAAGAAAAATGATGATAATTCCGAAGACAGTCACGCAGACACGGACAGACACACATCCAAAAGCATGCTAACAACTGCGAAGACACATACACATATCACGAGGACAGATGCGCAGACCTGCATAGACGCATGTATACATGTTCAAACACACGAACAAAACGCATACACATACAAGCGCACACACACACACGTGGACGCACATGCATACACACACGCACACACACAGGTATTCAAACACACATTAAATAGTGTTAAATGTATCTTTTACTTGCGGGTATAAAACTTGTTTTTAAAATGCACGGTAACCTCTTGACAGATTAAAACAGCTTCGCGTGATTGAATAAAGTTCCCCACATTAAACCTCGTGATATTGCGCCATTTGAAAAGATGTTTGCAGAACATTGATGGTAATTCTAATAATAGCCACGCAGACACAGAGACGGACAAATACATTCATATACTTGCTCAGAACAGACACAGACATGAACGCGCAAAGACATACACACAGACACAGACAGCGACACACACACACACACGCGCACACACACACACACACACGCGTGGACGCACATGCATACACACACGCACACACACAGGTATTCAAACACACATTAAAAAGTGTTAAATGTATCTTTTACTTGCGGGTATAAAACTTGTTTTTAAAGTGCACGGTAACCTCTTGACAGATTAAAACAGCTTCGCGTGATTGAATAAAGTTCCCCACATTAAACCTCGTGAAATTGCCGCATTTGGAAAAATGTTTGCAGAGCTTTGATGGTAACTCTAATAATAGTCACGCAGACACAGAGACGGACAAATACATTCATATACTTGCTCAGAACAGACACAGACATAAACGTGCAAAGGCATACATACAGACATGGACAGCGACACACACACACACACGTGTGCACACCCAAACTCAGATACACAAACATACAAAGATGTACAGACACAGCTGTGCACAGAAATACACAAGCTCACACGCAGAGACACACACAGAAACACACTTGGGCGATTAAACAGACACACACTTGCACACACACATAGTCAGACTCAGATGCGGTCACGCATACACAGTCATGCGCGAACACGCTTGCACACACCAAACTCCCACCAACATGCATGCACAAACAAACACACTTATGTAACGGGATACATGTACGTACCACTAAATGCATCGGATTTGATTCGTTTATCAATCGCTAAATGTTCTATTGATAGTTCACCGTAGCAGCTTGATAACGGTCCCAAATAGTGACAGTTTGATAGCTCCAACTGTACCTTCAACCTTCGAGTTGAAAAGCAGTCCTTGAAAATTATGGTAACATCTTGACAAACACAATACACAAGCTCACACGCAGAGACACACACAGAAACACACTTGGGCGATTAAACAGACACACACTTGCACACACACATAGTCAGACTCACATACGGTCACGCATAGCAGTCATGCGCAAACACGCTTGCACACACCAAACTCCCACCAACATGCATGCACATACAAACACACTTATGTAACCGGATACATGTATGTACCAGTAAATGCAACGGATTTGATTTGTTTACTAATAAATGTTCTATTGAGAGTTCACAATAGCAGCTTGAGAGAGGTCCCAAATATTGACAGTTTGATAGCTCCAACTGTACCTTCAACCTTCGAGTTGAAAAGCAGTCCTTGAAAATTATGGTAACATCTTGACAAACTTGAAAACCTTGTTGTTATTGAACAAAATTCACCTTGGCGTACCTGCAACATTTGGAGCAAATTTTGAAAACAAATAATGATAATTCCGATGAGTCACCCAGACACAGACAGACACACATTCAAAAACCTGCTAACAACTGCGAAGCCACATACACATAGCACGAGGACAGGTGCGCAGACTTGCATAGACACACACATACATGTCCACACATACAAACAAAATGCATACACATCCAGGCGCGCACACACACGCATAGAAACACATGGATACACACATGTATACACACTTGCACACACACATAGTCAGACTCACATACAAAAGATGTTTGCAGAACATTGATGGTAATTCTAATAATAGCCACGCAGACACAGAGACGGACAAATACATTCATATACTTGCTCAGAACAGACACCTGCCATAAACGTGCAAAGGCATACACACGGACAGCGAACCACACACACACACACGCAGGCACGCACGCACACACACACACACGCACACACACACGCACACACACACGCACGCACACACACACACGCGCACACACGCGCGCACACACGCGTGCACACACGCGCACACACACGCACACACACGCACGCACACACACACACGCACGCACACACACACGCACACACACACACGCACACACACACGCGTGGACGCACATGCATACACACACGCACACACACAGGTATTCAAACACACATTAAATAGTGTTAAATGTATCTTTTACTTGCGGGTATAAAACTTGTTTTTAAAGTGCACGGTAACCTCTTGACAGATTAAAACAGCTTGGCGTGATAGAATAAAGTTCCCCACATTAAATCTCGCGAAATTGCCGCATTTCAAAAAATGTTTGCAGAGCTTTGATGGTAACTCTAATAATAGTCACGCAGACACAGAGACGGACAAATACATTCATATACTTGCTCAGAACAGACACAGACATAAACGTGCAAAGGCATACATACAGACACGGACAGCGACACACACACACACGCGTGCACACCCAAACTCAGATACACAAACATACAAAGATGTACAGACACAGCTGTGCACAGAAATACCTGAGCTCACACGCAGAGACACACACAGAAACACACTTGGGCGATTAAACGAACACACACTTGCACACACACACATAGTCAGACTCACATACGGTCACGCATAGCAGTCATGCGCAAACACGCTTGCACACACCAAACTCCCACCAACATGCATGCACAAACAAACACACTTATGTAACAGGATACATGTATGTACCACTAAATGCATCGGATTTGTTTCGTTTATCAATCGCCAAATGTTCTATTGATAGTTCACCGTAGCAGCTTGATAACGGTCCCAAATAGTGACAGTTTGATAGTCCAACTGTACCTTCAACCTTCGAGTTGAAAGGCCGTCCTTGAAGATTATGGTAACATCTTGACAAACTTGAAAATCTTGTTGTTATTGAACAAAATTCACCTTGGCGTACCTGCAACATTTGGAGCAAATTTTGAAAAAAAATAATGATAATTCCGATGACAGTCACCCAGACACAGACAGACACACATTCAAAAACCTGCTAACAACTGCGAAGACACATACACATAGCACGAGGACAGGTGCGCAGACTCGCATAGACACACACATACATGTTCACACATACAAACCAAACGCATACACATCCAGGCGCACACACACACACGCATAGAAACACATGGATACACACATGTATACACACATGCACACACACACGCACACATACGTGTATGCAAACACACATTAAATGGTTTTAAATGTATGTTTTACCTTCAGGTATAAAACTTGTTTATAAAGTGCACTGTAACTTCTTGACAGATTAAAACAGCTTGGCGTGATAGAATAAAGTTCCCCACATTAAACCTCGCGATATTGCGCCATTTAAAAAGATGTTTGCAGAACATTGATGGTAATTCTAATAATAGCCACGCAGACACAGGGACGGACAAATACATTCATATACTTGCTCAGAACAGACACCTGCCATAAACGTGCAAAGGCAAAGGTCCCAAATATTGACAGCTTGATAGTTCCAACTGTACCTTCAAATTTCGAGTTAAAAAGCCGTCCTTGAAGATTTTAGTAACCTCTTGACAGACTTTGAAGATCTTGTTGTGATTCAACAAAATTAACCTTGGCAAACCTGCAATATTTGGAGCAAAGTTTGAAGAAAAATGATGATAATTCCGAAGACAGTCACGCAGACACGGACAGACACACATCCAAAATCATGCTAACAACTGCGAAGACACATACACATAGCACGAGGACAGGTGCGCAGACTCGCATAGACACACACATACATGTTCACACATACAAACAAAACGCATAGACATCCAGGCGCGCACACACACGCATAGAAACACATGGATACACACATGTATACACACATGCACACACACACGCACACATACGTGTATGCAAACACACATTAAATGGTTTTAAATGTATGTTTTACTTTCAGGTATAAAACTTGTTTATAAAGTGCACTGTAACTTCTTGACAGATTAAAACAGCTTGGCGTGATTGAATAGAGTGCCCCACATTAAATCTCACGATATTGCACCATTTAAAAAAATGTTTGCAGAGCTTTGATGGTAGCTCAAATAATAGTCACGTAGACACAGAGACAGACAAATACATTCATATACTTGCTCAGAGCAGACACAGACATAAACGTGCAAAGGCATACATACAGACACGGACAGCGACACACAATCACACGCGTGCACACCCAAACTCAGATACACAAACATACAAAGATGTACAGACACAGCTGTGCACAGAAATACCTGAGCTCACACGCAGAGACACACACAGAAACACACTTGGGCGATTAAACAGACACACACTTGCACACACACATAGTCAGACTCACATACGGTCACACACACACACGCACGCACGCACACACACACGCGCAAACACACCCAAACTCAGATACACAAGCATAGAAAAATGTACAGACACGGCTGTGCACAGAAATACACAAACTCACACGCAGAGACACACACAGAAACACACTTGGGCGATTAAACGAACACACACTTGCACACACACATAGTCAGACTCACATACAAAAGATGTTTGCAGAACATTGATGGTAATTCTAATAATAGCCACGCAGACACAGAGACGGACAAATACATTCATATACTTGCTCAGAACAGACACCTGCCATAAACGTGCAAAGGCATACACACGGACAGCGAACCACACACACACACGCACGCACGCACACACACACGCGCACACACACACGCACGCACACACACGCGCACACACGCGCGCACACACGCGCGCACACGCGCGCACACACGCGCACACACGTGCACACACACGCACGCACGCACGCACGCACACACACGCACACACGCACACACACACACGTGGACGCACATGCATACACACACGCACACACACAGGTATTCAAACACACATTAAATAGTGTTAAATGTATCTTTTACTTGCGGGTATAAAACTTGTTTTTAAAGTGCACGGTAACCTCTTGACAGATTAAAACAGCTTCGCGTGATTGAATAAAGTTCCCTACATTAAATCTCGCGAAATTGCCGCATTTCGAAAAATGTTTGCAGAGCTTTGATGGTAACTCTAATAATAGGCACGCAGACACAGAGACGGACAAATACAGTCATATACTTGCTCAGAACAGACACAGACATAAACGTGCAAAGGCATACATACAGACACGGACAGCGACACACACACACACACACACGCGTGCACACCCAAACTCAGATACACAAACATACAAAGATGTACAGACACAGCTGTGCACAGAAATACCTGAGCTCACACGCAGAGACACACACAGAAACACACTTGGGCGATTAAACGAACACACACTTGCACACACACACATAGTCAGACTCACATACGGTCACGCACACACAGTCATGCGCAAACACGCTTGCACACACCAAACTCCCACCAACATGCATGCACAAACAAACACACTTATGTAACAGGATACATGTATGTACCACTAAATGTATCGGATTTGATTCGTTTATCAATCGCCAAATGTTCTATTGATAGTTCACCGTAGCAGCTTGATAACGGTCCCAAATAGTGACAGTTTGATAGTTCCAACTGTACCTTCAACCTTCGAGTTGAAAGGCCGTCCTTGAAGATTATGGTAACATCTTGACAAACTTGAAAATCTTGTTGTTATTGAACAAAATTCACCTTGGCGTACCTGCAACATTTGGAGCAAATTTTGAAAAAAAATAATGATAATTCCGATGACAGTCACCCAGACACAGACAGACACACATTCAAAAACCTGCTAACAACTGCGAAGACACATACACATAGCACGAGGACACGTGCGCAGACTCGCATAGACACACACATACATGTTCACACATACAAACAAAACGCATACACATCCAGGCGCACACACACACGCATAGAAACACATGGATACACACATGTATACACACATGCACACACACACGCACACATACGTGTATGCAAACACACATTAAATGGTTTTAAATGTATGTTTTACTTTCAGGTATAAAACTTGTTTATAAAGTGAACTGTAACTTCTTGACAGATTAAAACAGCTTGGCGTGATAGAATAAAGTTCCCCACATTAAACCTCGCGATATTGCGCCATTTAAAAAGATGTTTGCAGAACATTGATGGTAATTCTAATAATAGCCACGCAGACACAGGGACGGACAAATACATTCATATACTTGCTCAGAACAGACACAGACATAAACGTGCAAAGGCATACATACAGACACGGACAGCGACACACACACACACGCGCAAACACACCCAAACTCAGATACACAAGCATAGAAAAATGTACAGACACGGCTGTGCACAGAAATACACAAACTCACACGCAGAGACACACACAGAAACACACTTGGGCGATTAAACGAACACACACTTGCACACACACATAGTCAGACTCACATACGGTCACGCATAGCAGTCATGCGCAAACACGCTTGCACACACCAAACTCTCACCAACATGCATGCACTTACAAACACACTTATGTAACCGGATACATGTATGTACCAGTAAATGCAACGGATTTTATTCGTTTACCAATCAATGTTCTATTGAGAGTTCACAATAGCAGCTTGAGAGAGGTCCCAAATATTGACAGCTTGATAGTTCCAACTGTACCTTCAAATTTCGAGTTAAAAAGCCGTCCTTGAAGATTTTAGTAACCTCTTGACAGACTTTGAAGATCTTGTTGTGATTCAACAAAATTAACCTTTGCAAACCTGCAATATTTGGAGCAAAGTTTGAAGAAAAATGATGATAATTCCGAAGACAGTCACGCAGACACGGACAGACACACATCCAAAAGCGTGCTAACAACTGCGAAGACACATACACATATCACGAGGACAGATGCGCAGACCTGCATAGACGCATGTATACATGTTCAAACACACGAACAAAACGCATACACATACAAGCGCACACACACACACACACGTGGACGCACATGCATACACACACGCACACACACAGGTATTCAAACACACATTAAATAGTGTTAAATGTATCTTTTACTTGCGGGTATAAAACTTGTTTTTAAAATGTACGGTAACCTCTTGACAGATTAAAACAGCTTCGCGTGATTGAATAAAGTTCCCCACATTAAACCTCGTGATATTGCGCCATTTGAAAAGATGTTTGCAGAAGATTGATGGTAATTCTAATAATAGCCACGCAGACACAGAGACGGACAAATACATTCATATACTTGCTCAGAACAGACACAGACATAAACGTGCAAAGGCATACATACAGACACGGACAGCGACACACACACACACACACACACGCGTGCACACCCAAACTCAGATACACAAACATACAAAGATGTACACACACAGCTGTGCACAGAAATACACAAGCTCACACGCAGAGACACACACAGAAACACACTTGGGCGATTAAACAGACACACACTTGCACACACACATAGTCAGACTCAGATACGGTCACGCATACACAGTCATGCGCAAACACGCTTGCACACACCAAACTCCCACCAACATGCATGCACAAACAAACACACTTATGTAACGGGATACATGTACGTACCACTAAATGCATCGGATTTGATTCGTTTATCAATCGCCAAATGTTCTATTGATAGTTCACCGTAGCAGCTTGATAACGGTCCCAAATAGTGACAGTTTGATAGCTCCAACTGTACCTTCAACCTTCGAGTTGAAAAGCAGTCCTTGAAAATTATGGTAACATCTTGACAAACACAATACACAAGCTCACACGCAGAGACACACACAGAAACACACTTGGGCGATTAAACAGACACACACTTGCACACACACATAGTCAGACTCACATACGGTCACGCATAGCAGTCATGCGCAAACACGCTTGCACACACCAAACTCCCACCAACATGCATGCACATACAAACACACTTATGTAACCGGATACATGTATGTACCAGTAAATGCAACGGATTTGATTTGTTTACCAATAAATATTCTATTGAGAGTTCACAATAGCAGCTTGAGAGAGGTCCCAAATATTGACAGTTTGATAGCTCCAACTGTACCTTCAACCTTCGAGTTGAAAAGCAGTCCTTGAAAATTATGGTAACATCTTGACAAACTTGAAAACCTTGTTGTTATTGAACAAAATTCACCTTGGCGTACCTGCAACATTTGGAGCAAATTTTGAAAAAAAATAATGATAATTCCGATGAGTCACCCAGACACAGACAGACACACATTCAAAAACCTGCTAACAACTGCGAAGCCACATACACATAGCACGAGGACAGGTGCGCAGACTTGCATAGACACACACATACATGTCCACACATACAAACAAAACGCATACACATCCAGGCGCGCACACACACGCATAGAAACACATGGATACACACATGTATACACACATGCACACACACGCACACATACGTGTATGCAAACACACATTAATTGGTTTTAAATGTATGTTTTACTTTAAGGTATAAAACTTGTTTATAAAGTGCACTGTAACTTCTTGACAGATTAAAACAGCTTGGCGTGATAGAATAAAGTTCCCCACATTAAACCTCGCGATATTGCGCCAATTGAAAAGATGTTTGCAGAACATTGATGGTAATTCTAATAATGGCCACGCAGACACAGAGACGGACAAATACATTCATATACTTGCTCAGAACAGACACCTGCCATAAACGTGCAAAGGCATACACACAGACACGGACAGCGACACACACACACACACGTGCACACCCAAACTCAGATACACAAACATACAAAGATGTACAGACACAGCTGTGCACAGAAATACCTGAGCTCACACGCAGAGACACACACAGAAACACACTTGGGCGATTAAACAGACACACACTTGCACACACACATAGTCAGACTCACATACGGTCACACACACACACGCACGCACGCACACATACACACACGCGCAAACACACCCAAACTCAGAAACACAAGCATAGAAAAATGTACAGACACGGCTGTGCACAGAAATACACAAACTCACACGCAGAGACACACACAGAAACACACTTGGGCGATTAAACGAACACACACTTGCACACACACATAGTCAGACTCACATACAAAAGATGTTTGCAGAACATTGATGGTAATTCTAATAATAGCCACGCAGACACAGAGACGGACAAATACATTCATATACTTGCTCAGAACAGACACCTGCCATAAACGTGCAAAGGCATACACACGGACAGCGAACCACACACACACACACGCAGGCACGCACGCACACACACACACACACGCACACACACACGCACACACACACGCACGCACACACACACACGCGCACACACACGCGCACACACGCGCGCACACACGCGCACACACACGCACACACACGCACACACGCACGCACACACACACGCACACACACGCACACACACACGCACACACACACGCGTGGACGCACATGCATACACACACGCACACACACAGGTATTCAAACACACATTAAATAGTGTTAAATGTATCTTTTACTTGCGGGTATAAAACTTGTTTTTAAAGTGCACGGTAACCTCTTGACAGATTAAAACAGCTTCGCGTGATTGAATAAAGTTCCCCACATTAAATCTCGCGAAATTGCCGCATTTCAAAAAATGTTTGCAGAGCTTTGATGGTAACTCTAATAATAGTCACGCAGACACAGAGACGGACAAATACATTCATATACTTGCTCAGAACAGACACAGACATAAACGTGCAAAGGCATACATACAGACACGGACAGCGACACACACACACACGCGTGCACACCCAAACTCAGATACACAAACATACAAAGATGTACAGACACAGCCGTGCACAGAAATACCTGAGCTCACACGCAGAGACACACACAGAAACACACTTGGGCGATTAAACGAACACACACTTGCACACACACACATAGTCAGACTCACATACGGTCACGCATAGCAGTCATGCGCAAACACGCTTGCACACACCAAACTCCCACCAACATGCATGCACAAACAAACACACTTATGTAACAGGATACATGTATGTACCACTAAATGCATCGGATTTGTTTCGTTTATCAATCGCCAAATGTTCTATTGATAGTTCACCGTAGCAGCTTGATAACGGTCCCAAATAGTGACAGTTTGATAGTTCCAACTGTACCTTCAACCTTCGAGTTGAAAGGCCGTCCTTGAAGATTATGGTAACATCTTGACAAACTTGAAAATCTTGTTGTTATTGAACAAAATTCACCTTGGCGTACCTGCAACATTTGGAGCAAATTTTGAAAAAAAATAATGATAGTTCCGATGACAGTCACCCAGACACAGACAGACACACATTCAAAAACCTGCTAACAACTGCGAAGACACATACACATAGCACGAGGACAGGTGCGCAGACTCGCATAGACACACACATACATGTTCACACATACAAACCAATCGCATACACATCCAGGCGCACACACACACGCATAGAAACACATGGATACACACATGTATACACACATGCACACACACACGCACACATACGTGTATGCAAACACACATTAAATGGTTTTAAATGTATGTTTTACCTTCAGGTATAAAACTTGTTTATAAAGTGCACTGTAACTTCTTGACAGATAAAAACAGCTTGGCGTGATAGAATAAAGTTCCCCACATTAAACCTCGCGATATTGCGCCATTTAAAAAGATGTTTGCAGAAGATTGATGGTAATTCTAATAATAGCCACGCAGACACAGGGACGGACAAATACATTCATATACTTGCTCAGAACAGACACAGACATAAACGTGCAAAGGCATACATACAGACACGGACAGCGACACACACACACACACACACACGCGCGTGCACACCCAAACTCAGATACACAAACATACAAAGATGTACACACACAGCTGTGCACAGAAATACACAAGCTCACACGCAGAGACACACACAGAAACACACTTGGGCGATTAAACAGACACACACTTGCACACACACATAGTCAGACTCAGATACGGTCACGCATACACAGTCATGCGCAAACACGCTTGCACACACCAAACTCCCACCAACATGCATGCACAAACAAACACACTTATGTAACGGGATACATGTACGTACCACTAAATGCATCGGATTTGATTCGTTTATCAATCGCCAAATGTTCTATTGATAGTTCACCGTAGCAGCTTGATAACGGTCCCAAATAGTGACAGTTTGATAGCTCCAACTGTACCTTCAACCTTCGAGTTGAAAAGCAGTCCTTGAAAATTATGGTAACATCTTGACAAACACAATACACAAGCTCACACGCAGAGACACACACAGAAACACACTTGGGCGATTAAACAGACACACACTTGCACACACACATAGTCAGACTCACATACGGTCACGCATAGCAGTCATGCGCAAACACGCTTGCACACACCAAACTCCCACCAACATGCATGCACATACAAACACACTTATGTAACCGGATACATGTATGTACCAGTAAATGCAACGGATTTGATTTGTTTACCAATAAATGTTCTATTGAGAGTTCACAATAGCAGCTTGAGAGAGGTCCCAAATATTGACAGTTTGATAGCTCCAACTGTACCTTCAACCTTCGAGTTGAAAAGCAGTCCTTGAAAATTATGGTAACATCTTGACAAACTTGAAAACCTTGTTGTTATTGAACAAAATTCACCTTGGCGTACCTGCAACATTTGGAGCAAATTTTGAAAAAAAATAATGATAATTCCGATGAGTCACCCAGACACAGACAGACACACATTCAAAAACCTGCTAACAACTGCGAAGCCACATACACATAGCACGAGGACAGGTGCGCAGACTTGCATAGACACACACATACATGTCCACACATACAAACAAAACGCATACACATCCAGGCGCGCACACACACGCATAGAAACACATGGATACACACATGTATACACACATGCACACACACGCACACATACGTGTATGCAAACACACATTAATTGGTTTTAAATGTATGTTTTACTTTAAGGTATAAAACTTGTTTATAAAGTGCACTGTAACTTCTTGACAGATTAAAACAGCTTGGCGTGATAGAATAAAGTTCCCCACATTAAACCTCGCGATATTGCGCCAATTGAAAAGATGTTTGCAGAACATTGATGGTAATTCTAATAATGGCCACGCAGACACAGAGACGGACAAATACATTCATATACTTGCTCAGAACAGACACCTGCCATAAACGTGCAAAGGCATACACACAGACACGGACAGCGACACACACACACACGCGTGCACACCCAAACTCAGATACACAAACATACAAAGATGTACAGACACAGCTGTACACAGAAATACCTGAGCTCACACGCAGAGACACACACAAAAACACACTTGGGCGATTAAACAGACACACACTTGCACACACACATAGTCAGACTCACATACGGTCACACACACACACGCACGCACGCACACATACACACACGCGCAAACACACCCAAACTCAGAAACACAAGCATAGAAAAATGTACAGACACGGCTGTGCACAGAAATACACAAACTCACACGCAGAGACACACACAGAAACACACTTGGGCGATTAAACGAACACACACTTGCACACACACATAGTCAGACTCACATACAAAAGATGTTTGCAGAACATTGATGGTAATTCTAATAATAGCCACGCAGACACAGAGACGGACAAATACATTCATATACTTGCTCAGAACAGACACCTGCCATAAACGTGCAAAGGCATACAAACGGACAGCGAACCACACACA
Organism: Watersipora subatra; assembly: GCF_963576615.1. Classification (NCBI taxonomy): domain Eukaryota; kingdom Metazoa; phylum Bryozoa; class Gymnolaemata; order Cheilostomatida; family Watersiporidae; genus Watersipora; species Watersipora subatra. Next base: position 155,868 of record NW_027045273.1, read on the forward strand.
CACACACGCAGGCACGCACGCACACACACACACACGCACACACACACGCACACACGCACGCACACACACACACGCGCACACACAAGCGCACACACGCGCGCACACACGCGCACACACACGCACACACACGCACACACACACACGCACACACGCACGCACACACACACGCACACACACGCACACACACACGCACACACACACGCGTGGACGCACATGCATACACACACGCACACACACAGGTATTCAAACACACATTAAATAGTGTTAAATGTATCTTTTACTTGCGGGTATAAAACTTGTTTTTAAAGTGCACGGTAACCTCTTGACAGATTAAAACAGCTTCGCGTGATTGAATAAAGTTCCCCACATTAAATCTCGCGAAATTGCCGCATTTCAAAAAATGTTTGCAGAGCTTTGATGGTAATTCTAATAATAGTCACGCAGACACAGAGACGGACAAATACATTCATATACTTGCTCAGAACAGACACAGACATAAACGTGCAAAGGTATACATACAGACACGGACAGCGACACACACACACGCGTGCACACCCAAACTCAGATACACAAACATACAAAGATGTACAGACACAGCTGTGCACAGAAATACCTGAGCTCACACGCAGAGACACACACAGAAACACACTTGGGCGATTAAACAGACACACACTTGCACACACACATAGTCAGACTCACATACGGTCACACACACACACGCACGCACGCACGCACACATACACACACGCGCAAACACACCCAAACTCAGAAACACAAGCATAGAAAAATGTACAGACACGGCTGTGCACAGAAATACACAAACTCACACGCAGAGACACACACAGAAACACACTTGGGCGATTAAACGAACACACACTTGCACACACACATAGTCAGACTCACATACAAAAGATGTTTGCAGAACATTGATGGTAATTCTAATAATAGCCACGCAGACACAGAGACGGACAAATACATTCATATACTTGCTCAGAACAGACACCTGCCATAAACGTGCAAAGGCATACACACGGACAGCGAACCACACACACACACACGCAGGCACGCACGCACACACACACACACGCACACACACACGCACACACACACGCACGCACACACACACACGCGCACACACACGCGCACACACGCGCGCACACACGCGCCCACACACGCACACACACGCACACACGCACGCACACACACACGCACACACACGCACACACACACGCACACACACACGCGTGGACGCACATGCATACACACACGCACACACACAGGTATTCAAACACACATTAAATAGTGTTAAATGTATCTTTTACTTGCGGGTATAAAACTTGTTTTTAAAGTGCACGGTAACCTCTTGACAGATTAAAACAGCTTCGCGTGATTGAATAAAGTTCCCCACATTAAATCTCGCGAAATTGCCGCATTTCAAAAAATGTTTGCAGAGCTTTGATGGTAACTCTAATAATAGTCACGCAGACACAGAGACGGACAAATACATTCATATACTTGCTCAGAACAGACACAGACATAAACGTGCAAAGGCATACATACAGACACGGACAGCGACACACACACACACGCGTGCACACCCAAACTCAGATACACAAACATACAAAGATGTACAGACACAGCCGTGCACAGAAATACCTGAGCTCACACGCAGAGACACACACAGAAACACACTTGGGCGATTAAACGAACACACACTTGCACACACACACATAGTCAGACTCACATACGGTCACGCATAGCAGTCATGCGCAAACACGCTTGCACACACCAAACTCCCACCAACATGCATGCACAAACAAACACACTTATGTAACAGGATACATGTATGTACCACTAAATGCATCGGATTTGTTTCGTTTATCAATCGCCAAATGTTCTATTGATAGTTCACCGTAGCAGCTTGATAACGGTCCCAAATAGTGACAGTTTGATAGTTCCAACTGTACCTTCAACCTTCGAGTTGAAAGGCCGTCCTTGAAGATTATGGTAACATCTTGACAAACTTGAAAATCTTGTTGTTATTGAACAAAATTCACCTTGGCGTACCTGCAACATTTGGAGCAAATTTTGAAAAAAAATAATGATAGTTCCGATGACAGTCACCCAGACACAGACAGACACACATTCAAAAACCTGCTAACAACTGCGAAGACACATACACATAGCACGAGGACAGGTGCGCAGACTCGCATAGACACACACATACATGTTCACACATACAAACCAATCGCATACACATCCAGGCGCACACACACACGCATAGAAACACATGGATACACACATGTATACACACATGCACACACACACGCACACATACGTGTATGCAAACACACATTAAATGGTTTTAAATGTATGTTTTACCTTCAGGTATAAAACTTGTTTATAAAGTGCACTGTAACTTCTTGACAGATAAAAACAGCTTGGCGTGATAGAATAAAGTTCCCCACATTAAACCTCGCGATATTGCGCCATTTAAAAAGATGTTTGCAGAAGATTGATGGTAATTCTAATAATAGCCACGCAGACACAGGGACGGACAAATACATTCATATACTTGCTCAGAACAGACACCTGCCATAAACGTGCAAAGGCAAAGGTCCCAAATATTGACAGCTTGATAGTTCCAACTGTACCTTCAAATTTCGAGTTAAAAAGCCGTCCTTGAAGATTTTAGTAACCTCTTGACAGACTTTGAAGATCTTGTTGTGATTCAACAAAATTAACCTTGGCAAACCTGCAATATTTGGAGCAAAGTTTGAAGAAAAATGATGATAATTCCGAAGACAGTCACGCAGACACGGACAGACACACATCCAAAATCATGCTAACAACTGCGAAGACACATACACATAGCACGAGGACAGGTGCGCAGACTCGCATAGACACACACATACATGTTCACACATACAAACAAAACGCATACACATCCAGGCGCGCACACACACGCATAGAAACACATGAATACACACATGTATACACACTTGCACACACACACGCACACATACGTGTATGCAAACACACATTAAATGGTTTTAAATGTATGTTTTACTTTCAGGTATAAAACTTGTTTATAAAGTGCACTGTAACTTCTTGACAGATTAAAACAGCTTGGCGTGATTGAATAGAGTTCCCCACATTAAATCTCACGATATTGCACCATTTAAAAAAATTTTTGCAGAGCTTTGATGGTAGCTCAAATAATAGTCACGTAGACACAGAGACAGACAAATACATTCATATACTTGCTCAGAGCAGACACAGACATAAACGTGCAAAGGCATACATACAGACACGGACAGCGACACACACACAAACATACAAAGATGTACAGACACAGCTGTGCACAGAAATACCTGAGCTCACACGCAGAGACACACACAGAAACACACTTGGGCGATTAAACAGACACACACTTGCACACACACATAGTCAGACTCACATACGGTCACACACACACACGCACGCACGCACGCACGCACGCACACACACGCGCAAACACACCCAAACTCAGATACACAAGCATAGAAAAATGTACAGACACGGCTGTGCACAGAAATACACAAACTCACACGCAGAGACACACACAGAAACACACTTGGGCGATTAAACGAACACACACTTGCACACACACATAGTCAGACTCACATACAAAAGATGTTTGCAGAACATTGATGGTAATTCTAATAATAGCCACGCAGACACAGAGACGGACAAATACATTCATATACTTGCTCAGAACAGACACCTGCCATAAACGTGCAAAGGCATACACACGGACAGCGAACCACACACACACACGCACGCACGCACACACACACGCGCGCACACACACGCATGCACACACACGCGCGCACACGCGCGCACACGCGCGCACACACGCGCACGCACACGCACGCACACGCACACACACACGCGTGGACGCACATGCATACACACACGCACACACACAGGTATTCAAACACACATTAAATAGTGTTAAATGTATCTTTTACTTGCGGGTGTAAAACTTGTTTTTAAAGTGCACGGTAACCTCTTGACAGATTAAAACAGCTTCGCGTGATTGAATAAAGTTCCCTACATTAAATCTCGCGAAATTGCCGCATTTCGAAAAATGTTTGCAGAGCTTTGATGGTAACTCTAATAATAGGCACGCAGACACAGAGACGGACAAATACATTCATATATTTGCTCAGAACAGACACAGACATAAACGCGCAAAGGCATACATACAGACACGGACAGCGACACACACACACGCGTGCACACCCAAACTCAGATACACAAACATACAAAGATGTACAGACACAGCTGTGCACAGAAATACCTGAGCTCACACGCAGAGACACACACAGAAACACACTTGGGCGATTAAACGAACACACACTTGCACACACACACATAGTCAGACTCACATACGGTCACGCACACACAGTCATGCGCAAACACGCTTGCACACACCAAACTCCCACCAACATGCATGCACAAACAAACACACTTATGCAACAGGATACATGTATGTACCACTAAATGCATCGGATTTGATTCGTTTATCAATCGCCAAATGTTCTATTGATAGTTCACCGTAGCAGCTTGATAACGGTCCCAAATAGTGACAGTTTGATAGTTCCAACTGTACCTTCAACCTTCGAGTTGAAAGGCCGTCCTTGAAGATTATGGTAACATCTTGACAAACTTGAAAATCTTGTTGTTATTGAACAAAATTCACCTTGGCGTACCTGCAACATTTGGAGCAAATTTTGAAAAAAAATAATGATAATTCCGATGACAGTCACCCAGACACAGACAGACACACATTCAAAAACCTGCTAACAACTGCGAAGACACATACACATAGCACGAGGACACGTGCGCAGACTCGCATAGACACACACATACATGTTCACACATACAAACAAAACGCATACACATCCAGGCGCACACACACACGCATAGAAACACATGGATACACACATGTATACACACATGCACACACACACGCACACATACGTGTATGCAAACACACATTAAATGGTTTTAAATGTATGTTTTACTTTCAGGTATAAAACTTGTTTATAAAGTGCACTGTAACTTCTTGACAGATTAAAACAGCTTGGCGTGATAGAATAAAGTTCCCCACATTAAACCTCGCGATATTGCGCCATTTAAAAATATGTTTGCAGAACATTGATGGTAATTCTAATAATAGCCACGCAGACACAGGGACGGACAAATACATTCATATACTTGCTCAGAACAGACACCTGCCATAAACGTGCAAAGGCATACACACAGACACGGACAGCGACACACACACACACGCGCGCAAACACACCCAAACTCAGATACACAAGCATAGAAAAATATACAGACACGGCTGTGCGCAGAAATACACAAACTCACACGCAGAGACACACACAGAAACACACTTGGGCGATTAAACGAACACACACTTGCACACACACATAGTCAGACTCACATACGGTCACGCATAGCAGTCATGCGCAAACACGCTTGCACACACCAAACTCCCACCAACATGCATGCACATACAAACACACTTATGTAACCGGATACATGTATGTACAAGTAAATGCAACGGATTTGATTCGTTTACTAATCAATGTTCTATTGAGAGTTCACGATAGCAGCTTGAGAGAGGTCCCAAATATTGACAGCTTGATAGTTCCAACTGTACCTTCAAATTTCGAGTTAAAAAGCCGTCCTTGAAGATTTTAGTAACCTCTTGACAGACTTTGAAGATCTTGTTGTGATTCAACAAAATTAACCTTGGCAAACCTGCAATATTTGGAGCAAAGTTTGAAGAAAAATGATGATAATTCCGAAGACAGTCACGCAGACCCGGACAGACACACATCCAAAATCATGCTAACAACTGCGAAGACACATACACATAGCAGGAGGACAGATGCGCAGACCTGCATAGACGCATGTATACATGTTCAAACACACGAACAAAACGCATACACATACAAGCGCACACACACACACGTGGACGCACACGCATACACACACGCACACACACAGGTATTCAAACACACATTAAATAGTGTTAAATGTATCTTTTACTTGCGGGTATAAAACTTGTTTTTAAAGTGCACTGTAACTTCTTGACAGATTAAAACAGCTTGGCGTGATAGAATAAAGTTCCCCACATTAAACCTCGCGATAATGCGCTATTTGAAAAGATGTTTGCAGAACATTGATGGTAATTCTAATAATAGCCACGCAGACACAGAGACGGACAAATACATTCATATACTTGCTCAGAACAGACACAGACATGAACGCGCAAAGACATACACACAGACACAGACAGCGACACACACACACACACACGCGTGGACGCACATGCATACACACACGCACACACACAGGTATTCAAACACACATTAAATAGTGTTAAATGTATCTTTTACTTGCAAGTATAAAACTTGTTTTTAAAGTGCACGGTAACCTCTTGACAGATTAAAACAGCTTGGCGTGATAGAATAAAGTTCCCCACATTGAACCTCGCGATATTGCGCCATTTGAAAAGATGTTTGCAGAACATTGATGGTAATTTTAATAATAGCCACGCAGACACAGAGACGGACAAATACATTCATATATTTGCTCAGAACAGACACCTGCCATAAACGTGCAAAGGCATACACACAGACACGGACAGCGACACACACACACACACACACACACACACACACACACACACACAAACACACACACACGCGCGCAAACACACCCAAACTCAGATACACAAGCATAGAAAAATGTACAGACACGGCTGTGCACAGAAATACACAAACTCACACGCAGAGACACACACAGAAACACACTTGGGCGATTAAACGAACACATACTTGCACACACACATAGTCAGACTCACATACGGTCACGCATAGCAGTCATGCGCAAACACGCTTGCACACACCAAACTCCCACCAACATGCACGCACATACAAACACACTTATGTAACCGGATACATGTATGTACAAGTAAATGCAACGGATTTGATTCGTTTACCAATCAATGTTCTATTGAGAGTTCACAATAGCAGCTTGAGAGAGGTCCCAAATATTGACAGCTTGATAGTTCCAACTGTACCTTCAAATTTCGAGTTAAAAAGCCATCCTTGAAGATTTTAGTAACCTCTTGACAGACTTTGAAGATCTTGTTGTGATTCAACAAAATTAACCTTGGCAAACCTGCAATATTTGGAGCAAAGTTTGAAGGAAAATGATGATAATTCCGAAGACAGTCACGCAGACACGGACAGACACACATCCAAAATCATGCTAACAACTGCGAAGACACATACACATAGCACGAGGACAGATGCGCAGACCTGCATAGACGCATGTATACATGTTCAAACACACGAACAAAACGCATACACATACAAGCGCACACACACACACACACGTGGACGCACATGCATACACACACGCACACACACAGGTATTCAAACACACATTAAATAGTGTTAAATGTATCTTTTACTTGCGGGTATAAAACTTGTTTTTAAAGTGCACGGTAACCTCTTGACAGATTAAAACAGCTTCGCGTGATTGAATAAAGTTCCCCACATTAAATCTCGCGAAATTGCCGCATTTCGAAAAATGTTTGCAGAGCTTTGATGGTAACTCTAATAATAGTCACGCAGACACAGAGACGGACAAATACATTCATATACTTGCTCAGAACAGACACAGACATAAACGTGCAAAGGCATACATACAGACACGGACAGCGACACACACACACACGCGTGCACACCCAAACTCAGATACACAAACATACAAAGATGTACAGACACAGCTGTGCACAGAAATACACAAGCTCACACGCAGAGACACACACAGAAACACACTTGGGCGATTAAACGAACACACACTTGCACACACACACATAGTCAGACTCACATACGGTCACGCACACACAGTCATGCGCAAACACGCTTGCACACACCAAACTCCCACCAACATGCATGCACAAACAAACACACTTATGTAACAGGATACATGTATGTACCACTAAATGCATCGGATTTGATTCGTTTATCAATCGCCAAATGTTCTATTGATAGTTCACCGTAGCAGCTTGATAACGGTCCCAAATAGTGACAGTTTGATAGTTCCAACTGTACCTTCAACCTTCGAGTTGAAAGGCCTTCCTTGAAGATTATGGTAACATCTTTACAAACTTGAAAATCTTGTTATTATTGAACAAAATTCACCTTGGCGTACCTGCAACATTTGGAGCAAATTTTGAAAAAAAATAATGATAATTCCGATGACAGTCACCCAGACACAGACAGACACACATTCAAAAACCTGCTAACAACTGCGAAGACACATACACATAGCACGAGGACAGGTGCGCAGACTCGCATAGACACACACATACATGTTCACACATACAAACAAAACGCATACACATCCAGGCGCACACACACACGCATAGAAACACATGGATACACACATGTATACACACATGCACACACACACGCACACATACGTGTATGCAAACACACATTAAATGGTTTTAAATGTATGTTTTACTTTCAGGTATAAAACTTGTTTATAAAGTGCACTGTAACTTCTTGACAGATTAAAACAGCTTGGCGTGATAGAATAAAGTTCCCCACATTAAATCTCGCGATATTGCGCCATTTAAAAAGATGTTTGCAGAACATTGATGGTAATTCTAATAATAGCCACGCAGACACAGGGACGGACAAATACATTCATATACTTGCTCAGAACAGACACCTGCCATAAACGTGCAAAGGCATACACACAGACACGGACAGCGACACACACACACGCGCAAACACACCCAAACTCAGATACACAAGCATAGAAAAATGTACAGACACGGCTGTGCACAGAAATACACAAACTCACACGCAGAGACACACACAGAAACACACTTGGGCGATTAAACGAACACACACTTGCACACACACACACATAGTCAGACTCACATACGGTCACGCATAGCAGTCATGCGCAAACACGCTTGCACACACCAAACTCCCACCAACATGCATGCACATACAAACACACTTATGTAACCGGATACATGTATGTACAAGTAAATGCAACGGATTTGATTCGTTTACCAATCAATGTTCTATTGAGAGTTCACAATAGCAGCTTGAGAGAGGTCCCAAATATTGACAGCTTGATAGTTCCAACTGTACCTTCAAATTTCGAGTTCAAAAGCCGTCCTTGAAGATTTTAGTAACCTCTTGACAGACTTTGAAGATCTTGTTGTGATTCAACAAAATTAACTATGGCAAACCTGCAATATTTGGAGCAAAGTTTGAAGAAAAATGACGATAATTCCGAAGACAGTCACGCAGACCCGGACAGACACACATCCAAAATCATGCTAACAACTGCGAAGACACATACACATAGCACGAGGACAGATGCGCAGACCTGCATAGACGCATGTATACATGTTAAAACACACGAACAAAACGCATACACATACAAGCGCACACACACACACATGTGGACGCACATGCATACACACACGCACACACACAGGTATTCAAACACACATTAAATAGTGTTAAATGTATCTTTTACTTGTGGGTATAAAACTGGTTTTTAAAATGCACTGTAACTTCTTGACAGATTAAAACAGCTTGGCGTGATAGAATAAAGTTCCCCACATTAAACCTCGCGATATTGCGCCATTTGAAAAGATGTTTGCAGAACATTGATGGTAATTCTAATAATAGCCACGCAGACACAGAGACGGACAAATACATTCATATACTTGCTCAGAACAGACACAGACATGAACGCGCAAAGACATACACATAGACACAGACAGCGACACACACACACGCGTGGACGCACATGCATACACACACGCACACACACAGGTATTCAAACACACATTAAATAGTGTTAAATGTATCTTTTACTTGCGGGTATAAAACTTGTTTTTAAAGTGCACGGTAACCTCTTGACAGATTAAAACAGCTTCGCGTGATTGAATAAAGTTCCCCACATTAAATCTCGCGATATTGCCGCATTTGGAAAAATGTTTGCAGAGCTTTGATGGTAATTCTAATAATAGCCACGCAGACACAGAGACGGACAAATTCATTCATATACTTGCTCAGAACAGACACAGACATGAACGCGCAAAGACATACACACAGACACAGACAGCGACACACACACACACACACACACACGCGTGGACGCACATGCATACACACACGCACACACACAGGTATTCAAACACACATTAAATAGTGTTAAATGTATCTTTTACTTGCGGGTATAAAACTTGTTTTTAAAGTGCACGGTAACCTCTTGACAGATTAAAACAGCTTCGCGTGATTGAATAAAGTTCCCCACATTAAATCTCGCGAAATTGCCGCATTTGGAAAAATGTTTGCTGAGCTTTGATGGTAACTCTAATAATAGTCACGCAGACACAGAGACGGACAAATACATTCATATACTTGCTCAGAACAGACACAGACATAAACGTGCAAAGGCATACATACAGACACGGACAGCGACACACACACACACACGCGTGCACACCCAAACTCAGATACACAAACATACAAAGATGTACAGACACAGCTGTGCACAGAAATACACAAGCTCACACGCAGAGACACACACAGAAACACACTTGGGCGATTAAACGAACACACACTTGCACACACACACATAGCCAGACTCACATACGGTCACGCATAGCAGTCATGCGCAAACACGCTTGCACACACCAAACTCCCACCAACATGCATGCACAAACAAACACACTTATGTAACAGGATACCTGTATGTACCACTAAATGCATCGGATTTGATTTGTTTATCAATCGCCAAATGTTCTATCGATAGTTCACCGTAGCAGCTTGATAACGGTCCCAAATAGTGACAGTTTGATAGTTCCAACTGTACCTTCAACCTTCGAGTTGAAAGGCCGTCCTTGAAGATTATGGTAACATCTTGACAAACTTGAAAATCTTGTTGTTATTGAACAAAATTCACCTTGGCGTACCTGCAACATTTGGAGCAAATTTTGAAGAAAAATGATGATAATTCTGAAAACAGTCACGCAGACCCGGACAGACACACATCCAAACTCATGCTAACAACTGCGAAGACACATACACATAGCACGAGGACAGATGCGCAGACCTGCATAGACGCATGTATACATGTTAAAACACACGAACAAAACGCATACACATACAAGCGCACACACACACACATGTGGACGCACATGCATACACACACGCACACACACAGGTATTCAAACACACATTAAATAGTGTTAAATGTATCTTTTACTTGTGGGTATAAAACTGGTTTTTAAAATGCACTGTAACTTCTTGACAGATTAAAACAGCTTGGCGTGATAGAATAAAGTTCCCCACATTAAACCTCGCGATATTGCGCCATTTGAAAAGATGTTTGCAGAACATTGATGGTAATTCTAATAATAGCCACGCAGACACAGAGACGGACAAATACATTCATATACTTGCTCAGAACAGACACAGACATGAACGCGCAAAGACATACACACAGACACAGACAGCGACACACACACACGCGTGGACGCACATGCATACACACACGCACACACACAGGTATTCAAACACACATTAAATAGTGTTAAATGTATCTTTTACTTGCGGGTATAAAACTTGTTTTTAAAGTGCACGGTAACCTCTTGACAGATTAAAACAGCTTCGCGTGATTGAATAAAGTTCCCCACATTAAATCTCGCGATATTGCCGCATTTGGAAAAATGTTTGCAGAGCTTTGATGGTAATTCTAATAATAGCCACGCAGACACAGAGACGGACAAATTCATTCATATACTTGCTCAAAACAGACACAGACATGAACGCGCAAAGACATACACACAGACACAGACAGCGACACACACACACACGCGTGGACGCACATGCATACACACACGCACACACACAGGTATTCAAACACACATTAAATAGTGTTAAATGTATCTTTTACTTGCGGGTATAAAACTTGTTTTTAAAGTGCACGGTAACCTCTTGACAGATTAAAACAGCTTCGCGTGATTGAATAAAGTTCCCCACATTAAATCTCGCGAAATTGCCGCATTTCAAAAAATGTTTGCAGAGCTTTGATGGTAACTCTAATAATAGTCACGCAGACACAGAGACGGACAAATACATTCATATACTTGCTCAGAACAGACACAGACATAAACGTGCAAAGGCATACATACAGACACGGACAGCGACACACACACACGCGTGCACACCCAAACTCAGATACACAAACATACAAAGATGTACAGACACAGCTGTGCACAGAAATACACAAGCTCACACGCAGAGACACACACAGAAACACACTTGGGCGATTAAACGAACACACACTTGCACACACACACATAGCCAGACTCACATACGGTCACGCATAGCAGTCATGCGCAAACACGCTTGCACACACCAAACTCCCACCAACATGCATGCACAAACAAACACACTTATGTAACAGGATACCTGTATGTACCACTAAATGCATCGGATTTGATTTGTTTATCAATCGCCAAATGTTCTATCGATAGTTCACCGTAGCAGCTTGATAACGGTCCCAAATAGTGACAGTTTGATAGTTCCAACTGTACCTTCAACCTTCGAGTTGAAAGGCCGTCCTTGAAGATTATGGTAACATCTTGACAAACTTGAAAATCTTGTTGTTATTGAACAAAATTCACCTTGGCGTACCTGCAACATTTGGAGCAAATTTTGAAAAAAAATAATGATAATTCCGATGACAGTCACCCAGACACAGACAGACACACATTCAAAAACCTGCTAACAACTGCGAAGACACATACACATAGCACGAGGACAGGTGTGCAGACTCGCATAGACACACACATACATGTTCACACATACAAACAAAACGCATACACATCCAGGCACACACACACACGCATAGAAACACATGGATACACACATGTATACACACATGCACACACACACGCACACATACGTGTATGCAAACACACATTAAATGGTTTTAAATGTATGTTTTACCTTCAGGTATAAAACTTGTTTATAAAGTGCACTGTAACTTCATGACAGATTAAAACAGCTTGGCGTGATAGAATAAAGTTCCCCACATTAAACCTCGCGATATTGCGCCATTTAAAAAGATGTTTGCAGAACATTGATGGTAATTCTAATAATAGCCACGCAGACACAGGGACGGACAAATACATTCATATACTTGCTCAGAACAGACACCTGCCATAAACGTGCAAAGGCATACACACAGACACGGACAGCGACACACACACACACACACACGCGCGCAAACACACCCAAACTCAGATACACAAGCATAGAAAAATGTACAGACACGGCTGTGCACAGAAATACACAAACTCACACGCAGAGACACACACAGAAACACACTTGGGCGATTAAACAAACACACACTTGCACACACACATAGTCAGACTCACATACGGTCACGCATAGCAGTCATGCGCAAACACGCTTGCACACACCAAACTCCCACCAACATGCATGCACATACAAACACACTTATGTAACCGGATACATGTATGTACAAGTAAATGCAACGGATTTGATTCGTTTACCAATCAATGTTCTATTGAGAGTTCACAATAGCAGCTTGAGAGAGGTCCCAAATATTGACAGCTTGATAGTTCCAACTGTACCTTCAAATTTCGAGTTAAAAAGCCGTCCTTGAAGATTTTAGTAACCTCTTGACAGACTTTGAAGATCTTGTTGTGATTCAACAAAATTAACCTTGGCAAACCTGCAATATTTGGAGCAAAGTTTGAAGAAAAATGATGATAATTCCGAAGACAGTCACGCAGACCCGGACAGACACACATCCAAAATCATGCTAACAACTGCAAAGACACATACACATAGCACGAGGACAGATGCGCAGACCTGCATAGACGCATGTATACATGTTAAAACACACAAACAAAACGCATACACATACAAGCGCACACACACACACATGTGGACGCACATGCATACACACACGCGCACACACAGGTATTCAAAGACACATTAAATAGTGTTAAATGTATCTTTTACTTGTGGGTATAAAACTGGTTTTTAAAAAGCACTGTAACTTCTTGACAGATTAAAACAGCTTGGCGTGATAGAATAAAGTTCCCCACATTAAACCTCGCGATATTGCGCCATTTGAAAAGATGTTTGCAGAACATTGATGGTAATTCTAATAATAGCCACGCAGACACAGAGACGGACAAATACATTCATATACTTGCTCAGAACAGACACAGACATGAACGCGCAAAGTCATACACACAGACACAGACAGCGACACACACACACACACACACACACACACACACACACACACACACACACGCGTGGACGCACATGCATACACACGCGCACACACACAGGTATTCAAACACACATTAAATAGTGTTAAATGTATCTTTTATTTGCGGGTATAAAACTTGTTTTAAAAGTGCACGGTAACCTCTTGACAGATTAAAACAGCTTGGCGTGATTGAATAAAGTTCCCCACATTAAATCTCGCGATTTTGCCGCATTTGGAAAAATGTTTGCAGAGCTTTGATGGTAATTCTAATAATAGCCACGCAGACACAGAGACGGACAAATACATTCATATACTTGCTCAGAACGGACACAGACATGAACGCGCAAAGACATACACACAGACACAGACAGACAGCGACACACACACACGTGGACGCACATGCATACACACACGCACACACACAGGTATTCAAACACACATTAAATAGTGTTAAATGTATCTTTTACTTGCAGGTATAAAACTTGTTTTTAAAGTGCACGGTAACCTCTTGACAGATTAAAACAGCTTCGCGTGATTGAATAAAGTTCCCCACATTAAATCTCGCGAAATTGCCGCATTTGGAAAAATGTTTGCAGAACATTGATGGTAATTCTAATAATAGCCACGCAGACACAGAGACGGACAAATACATTCATATACTTGCTCAGAACAGACACCTGCCATAAACGTGCAAAGGCATACACACAGACACGGACAGCGACACACACACACGCGCGCAAACACACCCAAACTCAGATACACAAGCATAGAAAAATGTACAGACACGGCTGTGCACAGAAATACACAAACTCACACGCAGAGACACACACAGAAACACACTTGGGCGATTAAACGAACACACACTTGCACACACACATAGTCAGACTCACATACGGTCACGCATAGCAGTCATGCGCAAACACGCTTGCACACACCAAACTCCCACCAACATGCATGCACATACAAACACACTTATGTAACCGGATACATGTATGTACAAGTAAATGCAACGGATTTGATTCGTTTACCAATCAATGTTCTATTGAGAGTTCACAATAGCAGCTTGAGAGAGGTCCCAAATATTGACAGCTTGATAGTTCCAACTGTACCTTCAAATTTCGAGTTAAAAAGCCATCCTTGAAGATTTTAGTAACCTCTTGACAGACTTTGAAGATCTTGTTGTGATTCAACAAAATTAACCTTGGCAAACCTGCAATATTTGGAGCAAAGTTTGAAGGAAAATGATGATAATTCCGAAGACAGTCACGCAGACACGGACAGACACACATCCAAAATCATGCTAACAACTGCGAAGACACATACACATAGCACGAGGACAGATGCGCAGACCTGCATAGACGCATGTATACATGTTCAAACACACGAACAAAACGCATACACATACAAGCGCACACACACACACACACGTGGACGCACATGCATACACACACGCACACACACAGGTATCCAAACACACATTAAATAGTGTTAAATGTATCTTTTACTTGCGGGTATAAAACTTGTTTTTAAAGTGCACGGTAACCTCTTGACAGATTAAAACAGCTTCGCGTGATTGAATAAAGTTCCCCACATTAAATCTCACGATATTGCCGCATTTGGAAAAATGTTTGCAGAGCTTTGATGGTAATTCTAATAATAGCCACGCAGACACAGAGACGGACAAATACATTCATATACTTGCTCAGAACAGACACAGACATAAACGTGCAAAGGCATACATACAGACACGGACAGCGACACACACACACACGCGTGCACACCCAAACTCAGATACACAAACATACAAAGATGTACAGACACAGCTGTGCACAGAAATACACAAGCTCACACGCAGAGACACACACAGAAACACACTTGGGCGATTAAACGAACACACACTTGCACACACACACATAGTCAGACTCACATACGGTCACGCACACACAGTCATGCGCAAACACGCTTGCACACACCAAACTCCCACCAACACGCATGCACAAACAAACACACTTATGTAACAGGATACATGTATGTACCACTAAATGCATCGGATTTGATTCGTTTATCAATCGCCAAATGTTCTATTGATAGTTCACCGTAGCAGCTTGATAACGGTCCCAAATAGTGACAGTTTGATAGTTCCAACTGTACCTTCAACCTTCGAGTTGAAAGGCCGTCCTTGAAGATTATGGTAACATTTTGACAAACTTGAAAATCTTGTTGTTATTGAACAAAATTCACCTTGGCGTACCTGCAACATTTGGAGCAAATTTTGAAAAAAAATAATGATAATTCCGATGACAGTCACCCAGACACAGACAGACACACATTCAAAAACCTGCTAACAACTGCGAAGACACATACACATAGCACGAGGACAGGTGCGCAGACTCGCGTAGACACACACATACATGTTCACACATACAAACAAAACGCATACACATCCAGGCGCACACACACACGCATAGAAACACATGGATACACACATGTATACACACATGCACACACACACGCACACATACGTGTATGCAAACACACATTAAATGGTTTTAAATGTATGTTTTACTTTCAGGTATAAAACTTGTTTATAAAGTGCACTGTAACTTCTTGACAGATTAAAACAGCTTGGCGTGATAGAATAAAGTTCCCCACATTAAACCTCACGAGATTGCGCCATTTGAAAAGATGTTTGCAGAACATTGATGGTAATTCTAATAATAGCCACGCAGACACAGAGACGGACAAATACATTCATATACTTATTCAGAACAGACACAGACATGAACGCGCAAAGATATACACACAGACACAGACAGCGACACACACACACACACACACACACGCGTGCAAACACACCCAAACTCAGATACACAAACATACAAAGATGTACAGACACAGCTGTGCACAGAAATACACAAACTCACATGCAGAGACCCACACAGAAACACACTCAGGCGATCAAACAGACACTTGCACGCACGCATAGCCGCACACACATACAGTCACACACACGCAGTCTTGCGCAAACACACTTGCACACACCAAACTCTCACCAACACGCATGCACATACACACGCGCTTATGTAACCAGATACATGTATGTACCATTAAATTCAACGGATTTGATTTGATTATCAATCGCCAAATGTTCTTTTGAGAGTTCATTGTGGCAGCTTGATAGCTGTCCAAAATAGGAACAGTTTGATAGTTCCAACTGTACCTTCAACTTTCGAGTGAGAAGCCGTCCTTGAAGATTATAGTAACCTCTTGACACACTTTGAAATTCTTGTTGTTAATGAACAAAATTCACCTTGGCGTACCTGCAACATTTGGAGCAAAGTTTTACAAAAAATAATGATAATTCTGATGACAGTCACGCAGACACAGACAGACACACATCCAAAAGAATGCTAACAACTGCGAAGACACATATGCATAGCACAAGGACAGATGCGCAGACTTGCATAGACACACACATGCATGTTCACACATACAAACAAAACTCATACACATACAGGCGCGCACACACACACACACGTGGACACACATGCATACACGCATGCACACACACAGGTCTTCAAACACACATTAAATAGTGTTAAATGTATCTTTTACTTGCACGTATAAAACTTGTTTTTAAAGTGCACGGTAACCTCTTGACAGATTAAAACAGCTTGGCGTGATTGAATAAAGTTCCCCATATTAAATCTCGTGATATTGCACCATTTGGAAAAATGTTTCCAGAGCTTTGATGGTAACTCTAATAATAGTCACGCAGACACAGAGACGGACAAATACATTCATATACTTGCTCAGAACAGACACCTGCCATAAACGTGCAAAGGCATACACACAGACACGGACAGCGACACACACACACACGCGCGCAAACACACCCAAACTCAGATACACAAGCATAGAAAAATGTACAGACACGGCTGTGCACAGAAATACACAAACTCACACGCAGAGACACACACAGAAACACACTTGGGCGATTAAACGAACACACACTTGCACACACACATAGTCAGACTCACATACGGTCACGCATAGCAATCATGCGCAAACACGCTTGCACACACCAAACTCCCACCAACATGCATGCACATACAAACACACTTATGTAACCGGATACATGTATGTACAAGTAAATGCAACGGATTTGATTCATTTAACAATCAATGTTCTATTGAGAGTTCACAATAGCAGCTTGAGAGAGGTCCCAAATATTGACAGCTTGATAGTTCCAACTGTACCTTCAAATTTCGAGTTAAAAAGCCGTCCTTGAAGATTTTAGTAACTTCTTGACAGACTTTGAAGATCTTGTTGTGATTCAACAAAATTAACCTTGACAAACCTGCAATATTTGGAGCAAAGTTTGAAGAAAAATGATGATAATTCCGAAGACAGTCACGCAGACACGGACAGACACACATCCAAAATCATGCTAACAACTGCGAAGACACATACACATAGCACGAGGACAGATGCGCAGACCTGCATAGACGCATGTATACATGTTCAAACACACGAACAAAACGCATACACATACAAGCGCACACACACACACACACACACGTGGACGCACATGCATACACACACGCACACACACAGGTATTCAAACACACATCACAGTTGTAGCTTTCATCGCAATGGAAGCTACAAGTAGAATAGGTATGACATAATCCACAGTGGTAGTTTTCATTGCAATGGAAACTACGAGTACAATAGGTATGACATGACCCACAGTTGTAACTTTCAATGCAAGGGAAGCTACAAGTAGAATAGGTATGACATGATCTACGGTTGTAGCTTTCATTGCAATCGAAGCTACGTGTACAATGGTTATGACACGACCCACAGCTGTAGCTTTCACTGCTATGGAAGCTACAAATACAATAGATATGACATGACCCACAGTTGTAACTTTCCTTGCAACGGAACCAACGAGTACAATAGGTATGACATAGTCCACAGTTGGAGAATTCATTGCAATGGAAGGTACTAATACCATTAACTAGTCTGAAAACTGACCTATAGCTAGCAGGTTAACTAGTCTGAAAACTGACCTTTAGTGAGCAGGTTAACTAGTCCGAAAACTGACCTTTAGTGAGCTGGTTAACTAGTCTGAAAACTGACCTTTAATGAGCAGGTTAACTAGTCTGACAACTGACCTTTAGTGAGCAGGCTAACTAGTCTAAAAACTGACCTTTAGCGAGCAGGTTAACTAGTCTGAAAACTGACCTTTAGTGAGCAGGCTAACTAGTCTAAAAACTGACCTTTAGCGAGCAGGTTAACTAGTCTGAAAACTGACCTTTAGCAAGCAGGTTAACTAGTCTAAAAACTGACCTTTAGCGAGCAGGTTAACTAGTCTGAAAACTGACTTTTAGTGAGCAGGTTAATTAGTCTGAAAACTGACATATAGTGAACAGATTAACTAGTCTGAAAACTGACCTTTAGCAAGCAGGTTAACTAGTCTGTCGTGTTTAGCTGATGAATTGCTCGGTGCTGCCTTTTCAAGCCCGATGAACCTGCTGACCAGTGGGTATAGCTGAAAGAACAGAGACAATATTGACAGCAAAATAAGAACATAAAACCTTCTCAAACATCGTGTTTAAACATTCCCTACATCCATGATTTGTAATATACTGTACAGGTTGTAGTTATTGCTGGTAGGGCTAAAAACCTCCTCGCCAAGCAATGGTTTTGATAAATTTACCATCATGGTAAAAATGTTGTTCAATTGTATCATTAGGCTATGTGTGATCAAAACTTCACTAAGGCCTAAGGTTGTATCTATCATTTAGCACAGCCAAAGTTAATGGAACTCATGCTATCTATACTAACTGTGTACATGGAATATTCAAGTACAGTTGATATAAGGTTGTCAAGGGGAACCGGCGTCCCAGTGATAAGTGAAAATTTGCTAAATAAAAGCTTATGTTTTAAAGTATATGTAAGAGCCAAAATTTTAACACCAAAACACTTACACTGCTTTCTAAACATATTGTATTGCTTTCTTATATAATAAGTAATTTGAAGTTATATTGATTGACCTACAGTTTATATTTCAACCCCAGTCCCAGTATTTAAAACCACAGAATACACTTACATAGTATGAACGTAGTTTGGACTTCATCTGACCTGAATATTCATACTTGTGTTAACTCGGTTCGTTGTGAGAAGGAAGTCACATGTTTATAATTCATGAGATTGATGTGTCTTATGTATTTTACTTTTTAAATGGTTTTTAATTAATTTTCTCTCGATTTTAACAAAAATTTTCTACTGTGAAGTACTGAATCCGTGAATGGTGAGCCAGGAAGTAGTGATGGATTACTGTATAGTTACAAATGTTAGTACTGAAGTGTAATTGTGCAAAGCAAGGAGTGTAAATGATAACCCAACTGACTAAGTAACCCCATGCAATAAGAACATGGAAAGCATGTAATTGTGCAAAGCAAGGAGTGTGGATGATAACCCTACTGACTAAGTAACCCCATGCAATAAGAACATGGAGAGCATGTAACTGTACAAAGCAAGGAGTGTAGATGATAACCCTACTGACTAAGTAACCCCATGCAATAAGAACATGGAGAGCATGTAATTGTACAAAGCAAGGAGTGTAGATGATAACCCCACTGACTAAGTAACCCCATACAATAAGAACATGGAGAGCATGTAACTGTACAGAGCAAGGAGTGTAGATGATAACCCCACTGACTAAGTAACCCCATGCAATAAGACCATGGAGAGCATGTAATTGTACAAAGTAAGGAGTGTAGATGATAACCCCACTGACTAAGTAACCCCATGCAATAAGAACATGGAGAGCATGTAATTGTACAAAGCAAGGAGTGTAGATGATAACCCCACTGACTAAGTAACCCCATGCAATAAGAACATGGAGAGCATGTAACTGTACAAAGCAAGGAGTGTAGATGATAACCCCACTGACTAAGTAACCCCATGCAATAAGAACATGGAAAGCATCTAACTGTACAAAGCAAGGAGTGAAGATGATAACCCTACTGACTAAGTAACCCCATGCAATAAGAACATGGAGATCATGTAACTGTACAAAGCAAGGAGTGTAGATGATAACCCCACTGACTAAGTAACCCCATGCAATAAGAACATGGAGAGCATGTAACTGTACAAAGCAAGGAGTGTAGATAATAACCCCACTGACTAAGTAACCCCATGCAATAAAACAACATGGAGAGCCGACCTCATTAAAGCAGTTGATACGGGCGCTGGAAGGGTTCCAATTCTTGTAGGCCTGATCAGAGGAAATGGAGGGAAGAGTCAATAGAAAGCACAAGTTGTCATACTCCTTACTATCAGAACAAAGATGCTCTAACTCAGTGAGGCAGCTGACGACCTCGTCCAATGTGGAGTCATGGTTCTGTATGAACAAAA
Organism: Watersipora subatra; assembly: GCF_963576615.1. Classification (NCBI taxonomy): domain Eukaryota; kingdom Metazoa; phylum Bryozoa; class Gymnolaemata; order Cheilostomatida; family Watersiporidae; genus Watersipora; species Watersipora subatra. The sequence continues at coordinate 177,723 of NW_027045273.1, forward strand.
TGAAAAAATAATGATTGCTAGCCAACCACAGGGATGATGATGGAATGACAGCCAAGGAAGACATTAGCCAATCACAGATGTCAGAAACAGACTGTGTTTAATCGAAAATACAAAAACTGAAGAAACTAAACATCCAAACAAAGTAGCATCAGAACTAAAAGTGTTTTTAGAAAACAGTGAGTCAATGAGTGACAACTTCATGGCACGTGTAGTTGTAACTATAATTATATGTATTCTCACATGTAATGGCCTGTCAAACACACTCACATGTAATGTGAGTGTCAGACAAACTCACATGTATTGGCCTGTCAAACACTCCCACATGTAATGGCCTGTCAGACACCCTCACATGTAATGGCCTGTCAGACACACTCACATGTAATGGCCTGTCAGACAAACTCACGTGTAATGGCCTGTCAGACACTCCCACGTGAAATGGCCTGTCAGACACTCTCACATGTAATGGCCTGTCAGACACACTCACATGTAATGGCCTGTCAGATACACTCACATGTAATGGCCTGTCAGGCACACTCACATGTAATGGCCTGTCAGGCACACTCACATGTAATGGCCTGTCAGACACACTCACATGTAATGGCCTGTCAGATACACTCACATGTAATGGCCTGTCAGACACACTCACATGTAATGGCCTGTCAGACACAACCACGTGTAATGGCCTGTCAGACACTCTCACATGTAATGGCCTGTCAGACACACTCACATGTAATGGCCTGTCAGACACTCTCACATGTAATGGCCTGTCAGACACTCTCACATGTAATGGCCTGTCAGACACACTCACATGTAATGGCCTGTCAGACACACTCACATGTAATGGCCTGTCAGATACTCTCACATGTAATGGCCTGTCAGACACTCTCACATGTAATGGCCTGTCAGATACTCTCACATGTAATGGCCTGTCAGACACTCTCACATGTAATGGCCTGTCAGACACACTCACATTTAATGGCCTGTCAGACACACTCACATGTAATGGCCTGTCAGATACTCTCACATGTAATGGCCTGTCAGACACTCTCCCATGTAATGACCTGTCAGATACTATCACATGTAATGGCCTGTCAGGACAACTTACCTGTAACGGTCCAGGATCCAACTTTATGCAAAGGAGATCCAGGAATTTATGCTTGTAAATGAGGTAAAGGCAGCGTTTTTGTCAAAGCCCTCCACCCCATGGAGCGGCAGAAGGAACTCAAGCACGTCATCCCAGTGACCATCAAGAATCAGCTGCCGGAGAAAAAGTCCATCTTTTGAGAAAACACCTACAAATATCACAAATTAATATGAGAGCAGAATCAAAGCACCTGAGAATCAGAGCGTTTCCATGATTTGAATAGATTTGGAGTTGCTTCCACTCCAAATCACAAGAACAGACGAATCCAAACCTATTCCAGACCATTTCGCTTCGATAAATTTATGTGAAGGTATTTGCCGTGGGAGTACTATTCAGTATCACAGAAATGCTGACTGCTGATGGATCGGATTTGATAATACTCAGCTAAGCTCTCCCCAGTAGAGGTAAAAAATATTTCAGCGTACTTCACACAGCTATGCGGGTATCGGCTACAAAAACATTCTACTGCTTCTCCATACTATTTCATCTGGACCTGTTACTTTCATATTAATATTTACATGCGAATGATGGGTTGCTCATATGAAGATGATGAAATAATTTCTTATTTTGATCTGGCGATTGGCTACTCATGAATTGAAAAGTGACCCTGATATGAAAAAAGTTAGAAAAACTCTAACAAGTTTTATTTTGAGGAATACATCGCTCATCTTGGAATGATCTAAATAGTGCAACTCCGAATTGATGAAATGGTAGGGCAATTCCTAACCCATTCAAAGCATGAAAACACAGAAGAATCGTGAATGAGACATCTCATTCCTGTTCAAAGAGATGGTCACCTAGACGATGAAAAATCAGTAACAATAAAAACAACCTCCTTAGTTATGCGAAAGATTTACACTAACATAGTCAAACATAGGACATAAAAGGTTAACTTGTTCTGATAATTTCTTGAAAACTAAATAAACTGAAGTATTGTTACAACTTTTCTTTCCTACAAATCAACTTACTAGTGGTACGTCTACTAGTATGCGCATGAAAGTTCAACATGAATTTCATAATTAGAAATTCCCTGTCATACAGCCCACGACTAAAATGATATTGGAAAAAAGAAAGGGTACTGATGGTTGATAAATGCAATATTGGCAATCAAATGGCACTGCAGTGCAATAGGATAACTGCAATGGTAGCTGTAATGTACTGGGCATTATTATGTACAACAGACAACAACAATAAAAGGAAAATATTATATATATCTCTCCTCTGCAATAGGAGAAATGCAATATTAGAAGTAAAATGCACTGATATTATTAGAATAACCAATATTATTAATATAGTAATACAGTAATAATAGAAAACCAATGCACGATTTTGTTTACATTTCAAAACGTCATAGCAACCAATATCAAGAAGTTGTGATATTTATCTAGATTTTTAGAATATCTATTTAACAAAATTATTTAGAAAAAATAATAACAGTAACATACTGCCCAACATCGGTCACTATACACTTCGATCTTGTAAATTCGAATGATTATTCTTATAATTAAATCTTATAAAATCGAATAATTATTTTTATAATTAAATATTGTAATAATCTTATAAGAATCGTTAGAGAAATATCATTGTCATTTCCTTTACTTTCACTGCTTCGAACATCAGTTGGAATACCAAAGTAATCATTGTAAGTGTCCAAAATGTCAGTTACTTTGAAATCGGCAAAAAAACTATTACTTTTCAGTACTTCTACGTTAGTTATAGAAACCTTCAGCAATTGGACAATGCCATAGACTGGTGAAATGTGCACGTTTTTCTCGTAAAATGCACACGACTTAATAGTTCTACTCTCTATCGCGCGGCCTTGTCGGCGTTTCGTTGTCCGGTCTTAACTTTGATGAAAAAAAGCTTGTCAAAGTTTTAATGACGATTTTAGGCTAAATTAATCTGTCCATTTATGTATAACCCGATCAGATGGGTTAGTTTTAGGATATTGTCTACAAATTTCAAAGACTTGGCAATATATTTAAAAAGGTTTATACGTGTTTTGTATCGTTATTATACTTAATCGACTCCATTGAAAAATGGTTAAATTGTTGATGAGATTTCGGTACAAAGGTTTGCGACGGCTGTTCATAAATAATTTTCGTGAGTTGTGTGCACATACGCATTTATCATAAAGCTCTCAAACAATCGCTTCGCTCGTGGTTGGTCGTGGGATAAGTGGTATTGATACAGTGGCTGGGTTGCCTTCCGCACAATGTGCAGTGCTAGATGTTATGAGAGTGTTGCTAAGGTGTATTTCGCAGTGCAAGGTGTAGTAGGAATGTTAGTAGTACACCATACATACATCCTAAGCACAATTTTTGTGAAAACTCATCACAAAATCAAATATTGAGTTGACTTTGACACAACCACAGCACGATGGCGAGATGTGAATGCTGTCAAAGTTGAGTACGAGTGGGCAAACAAATTGATCACAATTAGCTATATGGTTGAAACGCAAAAATCTATTTCGTTTTTAACATATTATGTTATAGAGAATACAACACAAAAACCTCAATTGCATCGATCAGAATTGTGATAATGCCAGACTGACTTCCTATTATGAAAGGATGTGAGAGTAGGAGTATCCTACATGAACTGGCTAAACACAGTATGTGAAAAATGGTACACAATGCAGTATAGAGGCTTGGAAAGTCAGGATTGTCAGCTGGTCCACAGTATCAACTTCATACTAATCAGCAGTTGCAGTACACAAGCAGTTTCATGTTATGAAGAATGTGCATTCAGAGCATGCGTGCGTGAAGTGGTAGTTGTCAGGTAATGCTTCATAAAAGTGAATGCCCAATATATAGCAATGGGCAATGTGAAACAGGAGCACAGTAGCAGTGGATGTCTACTGTGAATTAGAAAGTTGTAATGTATTGCAAAATTATTGCGTACTGCACTTCGTTGACGCAGTTCCGTTCTAATGCATCGTAACCCTGTACTCTGGTGTACAAGAGAGTTTGTGATAAATTTCCTTCTCACACTGTAATGTACGATAAACTGGGTTGACAAAACTACCTTTCAACCTCAAGAGAAGAATGCACCACATTTTCTTTTCTCATCCAAGGCTAGCTAATCGCTTGGTGCACATCAAGGATATTCCAGAAAAAGTATTTTTTCCACATGACAGGACAAGCAGATGCCCAAGTGTTCTATGTACCCTGTTTAATTTATAGATATAATTTAAATTATTTGTGACCATGTTCTATGAGCTTGGCATCTAACCAAGCTAATCTTACATTTAACTAAAAAGTTGTTTAAGTTACTGCATTATTGTACAACATCGTCTAAGTGACCGTCTCTTCGCGCAGGAATGAGAGATCTCGTGGATCTCAGGTGTTGCATGAGAAGTAAGAAGAGTTGGCTAGCCATTTAAAAAATCTAGACAACAGATTTTAAGATTTATCTACTGAAAAAGTATGTGAACTAGCTTACAAATACAGCATGGCTAATGACTTGAGTATTCCACCAAGCTGGTCAAGAAACAAGAAAGCAGGTGAGCCGGTGTTTAAAATGTAGCAACATGTGTCTACTTGGATTAGATCTACGCTAAAAACATCCAAAGTAACTGTGACTAAGAACAAGACAAAGAAAAACTAAGAAAAAAGAGCAAACAGATTCTTCATCAGAGGAAGAAGAGTTAGCCCAATAATTATTGTGTTCTGATGAAGAAAGTCCAGATAAAGATGAAAGTAAAGATGTACCTCCTACTAGGGACAATATTAACATCAATAATCATGTTTTAGTTTGGTACGGAATTGGCTAAGGTTGACTTGCAACAAAATTCACATTACAGTTATTTGGTATCAAAAGACCGTATCAAATATAGATGATCGCTACTTTACAGTTTTGTTTCGACTTGAACTAATCATCTAGTCGTAATCTGATCATGTGACCCATACTTCGTGAATAATTTTTGCAACATATTTTGATTATCACAGGTGACCAACAGGCTCGTCATGTTTACCAGACAATGATATGTACTCCTTCGAGCTAAGGTTAAAAAATTAAATAAATTCTCACGGTAGGTTATAAGTTATCAGTGCTGAAAGTGACGGCATTACAATGACGATGAAATAGACATGTGAGGACAATAGACATGGTTTCATTGAATGCGTGAAGTATATTTGTGAAAATATTTCGACGAATGAGGTTGCGTGAAAGTGTAAACAGAAGCCATCTGGTACAACTACGTCCCATTTGAGCCGTTTTGGAAAGAGATTCTAATTTATGGCGGTCTCGTAATGACCGCGATTAACTGTTCGTTTTTGAGCTTTTAAGAGTTTGTAAATCCATTTCCACCTATTTTGCAACTACAACACAGCAGAGTAAGACATGGTGAATGTTTTGATAGCAAATAACTGTAATGTGAATTTTGTTGCAAGTCAATCTTTAATGTTTATTATGCAGGAAGAGTCATGAAATGTAATGAAAACTCAGTTACCATCAGTTTCATAAGAAAAGCTGGAAACTGCTTTGTTTATCCAGAGGAGGAAGACGTGTATGATGTTGACTTTGAATCTATAGTTATATTTTTTGGGCAGCCAGTAAACACTGGTGGGACTCTGAGGGTTAGAAATCGAACTACATTCAGAGTAGATTTATCTGCTTACACTGTAAGATAAACTATTCTCAATAACACTGCTGATAGAGACTGTAGGCGACACACTTTTTACTACATTATTTCACGATAATGCTCATACGACTTGCTCCCACATTTTATGTTATAAACTATGTATAATTAGTTCACCATGTTCTGTCTTAGTCATTAGTCAAATTTAGTTAGCCAATTGTCACACTCAATGTTTTAAAACAGTTAAAAGATATCAAATATATATTATGTGCAATCAAATCACATATTTATTGCTATGGCTCACTTTGCCCCATTGGGTGGCTCACCTTGCCTCGGTAGTGGAGCAAAGTGAGCCAGGTGTAAAATGTTGCAAAAACAATAAAATCTCGCGATTGATCCAAAGTGAATCATTACAATTCAAATACAATAATAACAACATGTTAAATTTTTATAGACCAAGTTTAAGCTCAATTCAAGCAGTCACTTATATTTTATTTGAGAAACAAACCAAAATTGGCTTACTGTGCCCCGTCTTCCCCTACAAAACGATAGTGATGAGTGATTACGTTATCTCACGGTGCACAAGACCAAAAACTGTACTAGTTATTGTGTAATAAGCCAAAACGGTCAAATGGTGTAGATGTTGGAGTGTCTGTCTACTGAGCTAAATGTGGTGAGTTCAAATCCCATCTGGTGAAATCCTTTTTTCATAATCTACCTGTCTCTTCAGACAGCCAGACAAGGCTTTGATCATACCGCATTAAGATTATACGGCATACAATTATTATACAATATTATGTAATTATCATACAAGTATTATATAATATTGTGTAATTATCATACAATTATTGTACAATATTATTTATATATGATATAATATTATGTAATTATCATACAACTATTATATAATATTATTCAATTATCATACAATTATTATATAATAGTTACATTATTATACAATTATTACATAATATTACTCAATTATCATACGACTATTATAAAATAATGTAATTATCGTACAATTATAATATAATATTATGTAATTATCGTATAATTATTATATAATACTATGTGATTATCATACAATTATTATATAATATTATGTCATTATCATACAATTATTATATAATACTATGTAATTATCATACAATTATTATATAATTACCACACTGTAATAGCGCGAAGGTCAGAAAAGAATACTATTACTTGAATTTTAACTTAGTTTTCAGCAAACTTGTTGGTGGAAGGTCTGACGGAGAGACAAGCCTATGAATGGTTTTAGACATGGTTTATGACAACGAGGTATCCCTTTCAACCAGAACCATATTCAGGACATACCATTAATGATTCCCGACTCTCTCTCTCCAAACATATGAGGGCAATATCAACCTGTTTATTTGCTAGGTACTCCTCTATTATCTTGATGATTTCCTTGTCGCCGAGCTCAACCGTATGAGAGAGTGTCATGATGAGGGAAGATTAAACTCTCACGAATCGGAAAATTAAAAAATTAGCGCTGTTTCTACATCGAGGCAGCACCATCCTGTAGAGATAGAAGTAACAGTCTGTGTAATAATTTAGTGAGAAGACACTCAGACTTTAGAAAGTCAAGGTAGAAACACTGAAGAAAGATTGTCAGAGGTCAATAACACCTAGGAAAAAATGTTTTTAAATATTTCAGTGTCTTTGGCTGTCATTCATACTCTGTGTAAAACTGCTAGTAGCTTGACTTCACCAACTTACACGTGGTTTGTGCGTATATTTTTTATATGGCTGTTGAATGCAAAAAATATAAGAATTTCTCAAACTAAAACATGTAGACTATTACAATCAACAAGCAACAGACATATCTTTCAAAATAGGAGGTAGATGCTACCTATTCAGACTTGAGATTGGCAAAAATTGTAGCCGAGCCCTTTCAAGTCAGTACCTGAGCCTGTTTCATACTTTGTATCGAACAGATGTCACAGCAAACATAGTACCGTGTATCAAGCCCTTTGCAAAACCAAGCTGAGTTTCAGTAAAGCGATTAAAACTTGTACATGAAAATGTTTCACCCTCGTACATCGTACAGAACTAACGCAAAGGAGATACCAGATATAGAGAAAAACACTGATTCTGTAAAGTGAGAGAATGACCACTATATAGAGTGAATAGAAGATATGAGCTACGAGATCGTACAACAAAAGCGGATGACAAATTATATTTATGATGATGAGAGAGAGTACGAATAAAAATAGCTTACAGCGCCCAGCTTAACATGAATATATATATCAAAACATAAAACAATCAAAAAACTTGATAACATAAAACCTACAAAAAGAATGTTTGGATCCTTAATAATTATAAGCAACTTACATGAAATAATAAGCAAATATATAAATAATTATACTCAATACAGTTGACTATCGCAATGATACAGCAACCACAATATATTTCCTGAATGACCTTCTACTAACTTAATGTAAATTATGTAAATTTACATATACATATATACATGTACTTTACAGCTTGATCTTATGGCATATATACAGCTAGATAAACGACTATGAATATACGGATTCCGAATAATTATAAGCAACTTACATGAATTAATAAGCAAATATATATATATATAATTATATTCAATACAGTTGACTATCGCAATGATACAGCAACCACAATATATTTCCCGAATGACCTTCTAATAACTTTACATATACATATATACATGTACTTTACAGCTTGATGCTATGGCATATACAAGGCTAGATATTTAAAAGTGACTATGAATATACGGATTCCGAATGATTATAGGCAACTTACATGAAAGGACAAACAAGCCAGTATGCAATCCAGCTAAATACTGTTAAGATGAAATGATTCAACTCCAGCACCATGGTGACCATTGCACGAGTATATAACTATAGAAACCTACGAGAATACGATTATGAACCCCGGGGTGACTAGATCACAACTGATCGAGGGATAATTGACATTCCTCAAACTGGGACAAATTTGCCAAACGATGGAAAGCCATCCAATAACTGTCGCACAATAAGACTAGCTACTAACTAGCCGCGACGAGACACTGCATTAAGAGACCGCCACACAAAATGTACTCAGTGGAAAAACCAAAAACATGACACAGAGGCGTGTAACCAATGTTATTGAACTGAGATGAGGATCACTGCTGGGAAAAACTGATAAAGACCGAGGGCTACGCACAAAGCAACCAATAAATGGCAGATTATTAGGACGGATTCGGCATGAATTTTTAAGCTAGGGTCTGGCTTCACCTGACGGCTAATATGTGTCAGGGTTTAAAACGATATATGACCAATCAGCAAATATGAAAACCTAGAGCAATTGCTATGCTGCCGGAAATATCAAGTATGGGATTTGTCCAACCATCACAGCTGATGCGATGTGAATGTATGGGACATCAATTGAATTGGGAATTCTCTGGCCATTGTAATGAAGAGCTTAGGAATGAAAACATAAAATTACAACTAAATAATGGATATTATTTATCAACACCACTTAATATAAAAGAGAGTAACTGGCTACAACAAATACTAACAGGTATTCAACGAAGTCAGCAACTCTACAGAGTGTCAAGCACAAGGAGAGGGATATCAACAATATAACAGGAGGCAGCCAGAATTAGGACTGTTGAAACATTGTAGCAGTCAGCATACACCAGATCAGCAACAAATAACATCTGTCAATTTATTTTAGCTTCAATTATATTAAGTTTATATGTTTTTCTGCCCTGTACTTCAGTCTCTTACAGCTAGGAGCCTTAACTGTCAAAAAAAGACTCTCTTTGGCATGTTCTCCATCTGGTGTTGACGCAATTTCTATGATTGATTTCTTCCAATTCTGAAGTTCATAATTTTCAATTGACATTTTCTAATTATCGAATCTTTTAATGTCCTTTGGCGTCTTGCTGCTTGTACGTATTATATGCTTATCCTGTGGTCTGGCTACATTCCCTATCGGTATCTTGTTTTCACATTATTTCCATACAACAACCTTCTCTAGTACTTGAACCAGTAATGATCAATTCAGTTCCCACAAGCTAAGCAAAAGTGTGTAAACTGAATAATATAGTCAAAATAGATTAAAATGACAAAGCACATTCAACACTGATGTCGTGTGTGGATTTGTGTTAGTTTTTAGTTATACATAACGTAAATTCTCCATATCCACCCATGGGTTTTTAAGCAAGAGTTGCATAAATCAGTTATGTAGGCTAAGTGTTTTTTATTTGAGCTTTGTAGAAACATGGTTACTCTACAGTCAATGTGATGGAAATAAATACATAGTCGCAGATTACCTGCTTTTTCCTGTACTATGGTGGTACTTTTCGGTTGTAAACAACAATTGCAAACGAAATGCGCGCTTCAGCGACCAATCCATTGGTCATGACCCTAGCATTAAGCTATTCTAGGCGTAAGGTGCCGGTGCGTATATCGATATATCATTGATATTCGTACGTTATTGGCTAATAGCCTATAAGCTGCCACGATTACTTATGTTTACGGTGAAAATAACTACATGTATGGACGATTGTTTGCATGAGTGTAAGGATATTACGCTATGCGTTAAAGTCTATCAAAACAATTATTTATTGGAAGGGGTCAGGTATAATTGCAGTGGCTCAAAACCTGGTCAGTTTCTGGGTCGTTTTGTAGGGGTGGAGCTTAATCCGGAAATACAAAAGCTTTAAAGTTAGTCGAACCACTGCAAACGTTTAGTTGTTGATAAATCGAGTAGTTATCTATTTGTTTAACAAAATATCACGTAAGCATCTTTTCCAAGCAAATTTTTAATTACAAATATGAGTTCTTTTAGCAAAATAACATAGAGTATTTACATAGCTGTTTATCGTAGTTTTTTCTTGTTAAGAATAAATGGTAACACGCTCACAAAACGGAAAAAATCTTCTCAAAAATACACCATTAGTTATTCTGTATTCGTTTATATTTGAAAAATAGTTATATATTTTTTTAATATGAATACACTTTTGTAAAGCGGTATTACATAAAATATTGAAAAGTTACGATTATGTTCTGAACAAAGAAAATGCATATTTATTAAAACGGTTGTCCACTTTGTTACCATTCTGAGAGCCTAAAATGATTCTATTTTAATTCACTGTAAATATTAGTATTAGCATCTCGTTAGGCATTGATTGTAAAAATGAAGGCAACAGAAGACATCAGTTTTTTATCTTTACTGTATTTGCTGCAAGCACACACTTTTTTAACAACTAACTTTATATTACTACCAAGTCTCAACTGTAGGACATTTTGAAGCAACGACAGTATGTAGCTACCTAAGGAACAACCATTTAATTGTGTATCTCAAATTTTATTTGAACTTGTTACTACAATGGTGCGCTGTCAGTAGCACCGCCAGGCCTAGGCTGTATCTCATCTGTTTGGTTCACAAAAAGTGTAGGAGAGGAGGCAAGGTAAAGCAAGTTTTTGTAGTCTTCTGCAATGCAGGGCAGTTATATTTTTGGACTAGACAGCCTGCTTGTGATCAGTAGTCCTCAGTAGTCAGAGTCGCTTACTGCTTGCAATTTGTCTTAAAAAATTAATTGAAATGCACTGCATATTCATATTGCTTCAAGACCTCAGTGGGTCATCATGTATTCATAACTGACTTTTTGTATTCATCATTTCATCTTCTATATAGACCTACCTACAGGCCTCCCGTGCCTGTAGTCGGCAATCATGTCGGTAGGTTATCGAAGCCTCGATAGCTGAATGACATGATCGCTGACGACAGTCAACTTCTACGAGGAGCCTGAGGGCCTACCAAATATATATTTTTAATTGCAGTGCATTTAAGCATTATGCCGCTCCTTCTTGCCTCATTGTTAGACGAGTCTGAGCAAGCTATCAAAGCCCATGAAATCGAATATGGCAACAAGTTTTACACAAACCATGAGGACGGCATATTCAACAAGCATGTTCAACAAGACTTTTTGAAGGTAATCTCATATCCTTAAAGCACTTTTTCTTCACTGCCTAATTTGTGATCTTGCGTTAAAAATGAACATTTTATACCTCGGATATTTTAGTGTAATATTGATGTTGAAGTGTAACCTTGATTGTAAAATGTAGGCCTATGCTTGGTTGTTGTGCAATAGAAGTACATGTCAATAGTAGCTTATATGTTTTTATGCTGCAGTTTGATGGAGCCCTTTTTGGTTTATTTTTGTACCATGTGATCTATGACGTCACAGGCCCTACTTGAAGCAGAATTGACACAATTTTCATCAGTTCACTAGCAACTCACACTGGATACACACCATCTAAGTCTCAGCAATAAAGGATTACTCTCTATAGACACTCAACTTTTAAGCTTAATTTGACGAAGTGGATATTCGGGTATATACAGACATGCAGTGGATTACGATCAAGCTTATAGTGCAGCCTTGATTTGAAGATATACATGGACTTCAGTGTACAAGCATTGGCATGCAATTGAGATGACATTAAAAATCATTGTATATATTAATAACTACAATCAAGCAAGCAATAAATGTATCAAGCATCATATACATGCAGCAGTTAGTTCCCAATTGAGTGTTAGCAATCAAGTAAGGCTAAAAACCTACAACGTCTTCAGCTAATGAATCTAAAAAATCTGTACCATGTTTCTTAATTTTAAAATTTTATCTGCTCTAATTTAGCAAGGTGAAAATATTTGGAGAGGTAAGAACGTCATCCATGACAGTCAAAGCTATTTATGTATGTATGGCGAAGAAAAAGAGTATGGCGAAGAAAAAGAGTATGGCTGCATGTACGGCCCTGAAAGACAGCAAACCCAGAAGGAAAAGTACAAAGAACAGCGGAGGGTAAGTTACCGGTACACCAAGAATATTTTACTCAGCCTATTATAAGGGATATTTTTGGACAGCAAAACTCGGTCATTGTATGTCCAATATATTTAGACAGGGCTATCCTTCCATGTCTTTGCAAATGCACAGATAGTATAGTATGGATTTTACATAGAGATGATGAATAATATTTATTACTTTTATGGATTTTAAATTGTTTTATTTCTGAAATAGCTATCTTGTAACAAAAGCATGCGTGCACATTTATATTCTTGTAAGCCAAAATCAGAGAATGCAGTACATCTAAGTCTACACTACTGTGAGGGTTGCGACATGTCTAAGCTGTATTCGATACTTTGCTTTCGGTCTCACAGTACATCAAAGTTCAAAAACATTTTCTCTTCTTTTATTCATCTACACTCTCATAAAAATTTGGTAGAATTGCAAAGAAACACAGACTTGATTGGAATGCTCAGATACCATATCCTTGACCCAATAGCCAGTGAAGTTTACGGCAATCTGTCTCATTTTTCTTGAGAATTTCTCATCGTGAGGCCTCACACATGCGCCAGATAGTATTATATCGCAGTTCACACCTTTGGTTAAACTTGGACGTAATATTTTATTTTACATTGAATATTTCACACCTAAAATTTGCAAAAACAATCATTAAAAGCAAGATAGAATGAAAGCTTATTTTGGAGCTCTGGCAACAAGGCCTTTGTTTGGACTCTTTTGCCAATTTAAATTTAGTTAGATTGTGCCCACAAATATAAATATGCTATACATGTGCATAAATTCATATATGTTGTCACATGGTGTCGATATACATAATTTACGTATTGTTTATATTTTTAGTCACAGAATCCAACAAAGAGACCGCATCCTCAAGACAATACATCTGATAGTAACACGGAGGTACTCACTCACATAACCAGCAATAAAATTTTAGGCAAATCGTGCAATATTAATTATGGTTAAATGTGGAATTTCATTGGTAGGCGAATCTTCAAGCCATTTATAGCCCTAGATTAGTAGCTAGAAAAACGTGAAGTTATAGTAGGATAATGCAGAAGAACCCCTTGTGTAGGCAGGATTAGGTTTCAGAAACAAATTATTTGCTGCCAACTGCGATATTTGTTAAGTTGCCTGTTCACACCCAGCCAAACGTTCAATGCCTCGAGCATTCTGATTTATAGCTCAAGATAAGGAGGAAACGTAGTGCTTGCTCAGGATGGGTAGGAGTAAGAGCAGAGGCTATGTGAGCTTCCATAGATGTGGGGAGCATCTACGAAACGCCACAAACGACAGCATTATAGATGTAACTCAGACACCTGATGTTACTTTCATACCTAACAGTCCGGTGAGTGGTAATATTCAGTAACTCAGTTTTAAAATTAGAACCCTGTTGCATGATGCTTTTGTGTCACTTTAGTGTAAGTGCTCAGTGTCTGAATTGGAGAAAGTTGTGCAGCGATGCTCCCAAGTCTTTGATTCCAGATTTGTAAAGCATATCAAATCGCTGGCATGCGTTTTGCTCCAAATCAAATCACTTAGAAGGGTGACTGCTCAGCTTTCAAATAAAATGAAATTAAAACCATCATCCACTATGTAATTGATGGTTTTAATTTGATTTAATTTACAAACTGGGTAATCCATTTTTATGGTGCTTTAATGCCAATCTCATGATTGGTGATTTGATGTAATGTGCAAATCTCTAATCAGGATTTGGGAGCATCTCTGGAGTTGTTATCAACTCTTTGAGAGATTGATAACAAGGTGCCACAACACCATCCGATTCATAGACTGAGTACTTGGACTAATTTCGCTGTTGTCTTGTACAAGTCAACTCTATGGGCTAAGTCAGTTGAGCAATGTAGGATTGGAGAAGATATATGAAGTCAGGAAATAATTGTGAAATAAAACTACTGTAAAAACAGTAATAAAGTCAGGAACTAGCAAAAGCAGATTTGTCCGGTTCTTTGAGATCGCCAAATTACCTTCCAGCTAATCACAATGTCCAATGTAACTTTCCAATCTACTTCATTAAATTAACAAATAGTATTCTTGTCAAAGTCAAAAATTGTCGCAAATAATGCCACTTGAATACTGCATTCACAGTACTTTACAAGTTCAAGGAGATGTAAATACACATGCTATGATTGTTTTTATTTTAGATCAAGGATCTCCAAGAGGAGTTTGCAGGGAGTAAGAAATGGCAGAGCAAAAATGCTTCCTGAGGCTTTCTAATACAAGCAATATCTAGATAGGCATAGAGCAAGGTTGTTCCCCATAGCTGTGGGTGAACTGGCAATGAAGGGAAGTCACGCCAGATGGCATCTGGCGTGCCCTCTACCTCATTGCCAATTCATCTGCAGCTATAGAGAACAAACTTGTTCTAGATAGGAATACTTTTATATGCAAAATCTCGAACTGTTTCAGCTTGTACTGTGCTCAATTTTGAGTGAATATATTGATCAAATTAAAACATACCTACATACATTAAACATTCAGGATTTTCAACACTGATTTTTTTTTACATAAACCATACTTATATTCACTTATTTTCACATATCTACATGTAGTATATGTAGCCCTTTTCTACTCTGTTATTCTGTTCTCATTTGTGCTTGTTAAAGGCCTTTTATGGCTTTGGTGCTGATGTGGTAGTAATTAAGTTATGTGCAACATTTTCTTTTTATATCAAATAAAGTAAAATTATTAAACTTTACGATTTATCATGATAGATTCGTCCGATAACTAAAACAACCTACTTCCCATCATTGTTCCAGTGGTCCATCACCAGACATTTTGTCATTGCGCATCGACTTTTCAAACAATGTATGTTGTACAACATCAGCAATGCCAATAGACATACATCATGCTGAAGGTTTTGTGTGTGCTGCCCTCTGATTTTCCAGAATTGGCTACATTGTGCTTGTGGAGGTAACGGGAAAGCTGCTAACAATGATGCACAACAATTGCCACATGCATTATTTATATTGGAGCAAGAAAATACATCATCATGCCAACAAAAAGAAAATATTTTTTGCTCAACAAATCAAGAAAATTTTTTTGGTCACACAATGCTGTACATAAATAATAAATATATAAGCAAATTGACAAATGAATACCTACAGAGTGCGGTCATGTTCAAAATCTAAACAAAGTTAGTTGTTGGAGAAGTCGGTGTTTGTAGTAAAGATAAGATAGACTAATGTCTTCTGTTGCCTTTTCACAATCTTTGTCTTACGATACGCTAACATAAATAGTTACACTAAAATGAAATAGAATCTTCTTTAGCTCTCAGAATGGTAGCAAAGTAGACAATTGTTTCAATGTGCATTTTATTTGGTTAGAACATAATCACAAATATTCAATAACTTATATAATACCACGTTACATACATGTAAGTGCAATCATATTACAACGTATGTAAGACATTTTTCATACACACTGTATAAACGAATACAGAATAATTAATGATGTATTTTTGAGAAGATTTTTTTCCGTTTCGTGAGCATGTTACTATTTCGTCTTAACACGACAAAACTACGATAAACAACTATGTGAATACGTTATGCTAGTTTGATGAAAGATCTCATATTTTTAATTAAAGATTTGTCTAAAACGATGTTTATGCTTTATTTTGTTACAAAAAAATAATAAGATTACAGACTCAATTTCTAACCGACTAAACATTGGCACTTGCTTAAAACCTCGTCGCTTAGTGCCGACAAAACATTTGCATTTCCGGATTAAGCTCCACCTCTACAAAACGACCCAGAAACTGACCAGGTTTTGAGCCACTGCAATTATACTTGACCATTGGAAGGCATGATAAATGCATAGACCGAGATAGTGACAGGGCTAACAGCAGATGTTGATTGATAAGCATTACATGCCAACAGTCGCGTATTGAAAAAAACTCGCAAGAGTAGGGTGGGGACAACCCCTAGCTCTAGATCTCTGCGCTTTAACCAACGCTACAACCTGCTGAATCCAACAGGAGGGAGCTGAAACCAACTCATTTATGCTCTGCTGAACCCAACAGAGTGCGCTGAACCTAACGCTGCTGACTGTACAACCTGCTGAAACCAACAGGAGGGAGCTGAACCCAACTCGCTTCCGTTCTGCTGAAACCAACAGAGTGCGCTGAAACCAACGCCGTAACCTGTTGAAACCAACAGGAGAGAACACAACTCTTGTAAGGATAATTATTTAATTATCCTATTTATTTGTAGTCATTTTTTGTGAGCTTGCTGTTAGTGCCGATTATAAACGATATTTCTCCAACAATAACGACTTTATTATAGTAATACTAATCATGCATCCAATTCAAGAGTCACACCCAAGCTGAACTGCCTAAAAATTAGTGGCAGTATTTATATTACATAAGCGATTGGCCTAGAGATTGACGGTTATCGTTCAAACCGACCAATCATATCGTCTTGCTGACTGCCGAGTTTCTAAGAATTTTCACATACAGAACAATAAAAAATTATCCCTAGACAATGAGCCATTATAGCATAACAATCTAAACACTAACAAAAAGCCCAGGAAATTCTACATATACTGGGTAGCGAACAGTAAGTGTAAAAAAACATTAAGACATATTTCGATAACGAAAAGGGCTAATTACAAAATCTTATCTCGAGAAAACGTAGAACAAAAACGGAAACAATATTGTTTAAGTAATCTTAAACCACTAACAATTAATTATAACAGAAACTTAGAATATTTTGACATGTAACCATGAACATAAAAAATGTCTTCCAATGAGTGAACGGTAAGAAATAAATTATAGAAGATTGTTCACTGCGTAAAAGCCTTAATAAATGGCGTCTGTTATCTTTTCTAGGTCATTCACTATCCCAGAAGTCTCTTCTCTATATATATATTGGCTACGTCACCTTTTCCCTTTGATCAGTTCACCATGTTTTTCTGCGCCGGGTGTCCAGAGCGCCTTGATGAGCCTGACGTCCATGGGACCGATAGCATCCAAATAAGACAACTCTTCGGAGTTATTCCTCCACGGTCTTTTTCATGGCCACCACTCCTTTCATAGAGTTTGTTCTTTAGAATATCTCGCTTTATTTTTACGTTTACAACACTATCCTCCCCTAAAACTTCATTCTGTCCCAGAATGGCATTACTTCTATGGCAGACATCTAAGCGGTAGTCCGGTAGGTGCTGACATAAATTAGTAGGCTGGGTTGGCGGAATAGTGTGATCCCCCAGCTTGGATATCTCTGTGTGATCCTGGAGCAGAGGGACGGGTTGCTCCATCACCTCTGAATCAGGAGGGCGATCCGTTGGCTTAGGCAGTTTTTTTCTGCATATTCTGGTGGTGCTTAGTCTAATATCACTTTCATATTGAATAGGGTTTCCCCCTTTGCACTCCATTTTAAATTTCTGGTTTGTCAGATACTTGCTGATGGTGCAGAGATTAGCATCTTTTGGTTTAAGTTTAGTACTGCATCCTTTCTCCGTGAAGAATGATTTCAATGAAGCTTTGGTTCCGACAGAAAAGGTGGTGGGTTCATCTTTCATATCATCTTGGATTCTCCACTTTTGTAGATAGAGCCTTGTACCTCCTTTATACAAATTGTGCGGCTTTAACTCCTCTACTGGTTTTTCAACCTCAGCTTTCTGTATCGGCCCCAGCCGATATGCTAGCTGATTAATAAGCGGTCTATCTTTCATAACCGAGACTTAATGTTTTACTACTTGGTGGCCACCAACATCACCTTTGCTGGAGCTGAACATTTTCTGATGCTTTATCAGCGGTGTGTTGACTTGCTTTGGTTCCATTTCTGGCAGAGATTGCGTCCAACTGGGTAAATGTTCATTGAAGTGTTTGGGGCATTTAGTTCTATTGCAGTCCTTCTGAAACTGTTCTTGTCTTTCCACAGGCATACAGACGGCTACCTTTCTTCCAGAAGGTAGATGAATAAGTTTATTGCTTGTGTTCATCACACGAATATTGACCTCTTGCTCTGTAGGTTCACACAGCGATGTGACAACCTTCAAGCCCAAAACCTTGTGTAAAGTTTTAATGCAAGCTGGCCCTGGCGTCCACTTTCGACTAAGCCTCGCCAACAATAAGCATTCAGTATTTGGCGAAACAACTATGTTCCTTTTGACCTGCACATTCACCGAAAGGGGTTCTCCGTCCTCGGCGCAGCAGGCAACTTCAGTGCCCTTACAACGTAGCTGCGAATGACGGAAATCCATCTGACATTCTTGATCCTCCAAGAAGTCTAACCCTAGCAGAATGTGATTGTCCACATCAGATACTACAAACTGATGTTGCAGTTGTATCGGTCCCAGTCGAAATTTTAAATTCGTCATGCCTTCAAGCAAAATCTGCTGCCCATTTGCCAATATCCCGCTACCTCGCACAGGTAACAACTTCGAGTAACATGAGCTAAGCAATGTCTCCAGCAATTTCTTCGGAAGTACGGACTTTGTACAACCACTGTCAAGTAACATGACAAATCTTTGTTGGTGAATCCGTACAGGAATGTAGTATGCACTGGTGAGCCAACATGCCTGTATCCTAAGTTTGCCCACATCACAAAGTTCAGGCAGTACGAGCATTAGTTTGCCTGAACTTGGTCGTTTCCCAATGGCTTTGGCTTATCACAGTAACGAGCAACGTGGCCTCTGCCATTGCAGTTGTAGCATCGAACTTCTCTCTGAGGCTGTTGGCTTCTCATTGTCGTCGATGTTAGCTGTGTCATCATTGCTTGCTGTGATGCCGCCATTTGCTTTTGCGTGTCCAACATCTGCTGCATAAACTTACTCTGCATTTCTGCAAAATGTTTGAGCAAAGCTGTTTGACTCATTTGCATTTGCTCTGTCAGTTCTTATTTTAATTGTTGGACATCTTCTAGCTCTACTCGGTGGACATTTGTATCATATTCTACCATATCCTGATACTTCTGATTAGTTTCTACAGCATCAGTCATGGTGCTGGGAGGAGATAAGCGTAGTGTCCAGGCTAGCTGTGAATTAGGCCGAATTGCTGCAATCAACTCACGCTTGGCTTGCTGGTCATGCTGATAGCTATCTAGCTCGAGGAAAGCCTTTTGAACTAACTTCTGTACCTTTTCAGCATAATGATATATGTTGTCCTTTGGCTTTAATTTCATAGATTTTAATATGGCGCTAGCTGTGTCTGTCCTGAGCCCATATTGTGCCTTAAGTTTATGGCAAACTTCTTCATAGGTATTGCCACCAACACCTCTGGTAGCTGGGCCTTTCAATGCCAATGTTAACCGTAGCCTACATTCTTCTTCACTCCACTGATTATGTTTTGCCACTGCTTCAAAACAATGCAAAAACTCTTCCACATCACTTGTGCCATCAAATGAAGGAGCAGGAACAGGCAGCATGGCTACTTTTGCAGGTATGTGCCCTCTTTCCATCATGTTAGTGCATAAATCATATGGGCCGTCCTTACTTCTACTCTTGCGCACCATGTTTGAATTTAAAAGGGTTTGAGAGAATTGCTTCACTATTATCCCACCGCTGCCACCAGTGAAGAAAACTCGCAAGAGTAGGGTGGGGACAACCCCTAGCTCTAGATCTCTGCGCTTTAACCAACGCTACAACCTGCTGAATCCAACAGGAGGGAGCTGAAACCAACTCATTTATGCTCTGCTGAACCCAACAGAGTGCGCTGAACCCAACGCTGCTGACTGTACAACCTGCTGAAACCAACAGGAGGGAGCTGAACCCAACTCGCTTCCGTTCTGCTGAAACCAACAGAGTGCGCTGAAACCAACGCCGTAACCTGTTGAAACCAACAGGAGAGAACACAACTCTTGTAAGGATAATTATTTAATTTACCTATTTATTTGTAGTCATTTTGTGTGAGCTTGCTGTTAGTGCCGATTATAAACGATATTTCTCCAACAATAACGACTTTATTATAGTAATACTAATCATGCATCCAATTCAAGAGTCACACCCAAGCTGAACTGCCTAAAAATTAGTGGCAGTATTTATATTACATAAGCGATTGGCCTAGAGATTGACGGTTATCGTTCAAACCGACCAATCATATCGTCTTGCTGACTGCCGAGTTTCTAAGAATTTTCACATACAGAACAATAAAAAATTATCCCTAGACAATGAGCCATTATAGCATAACAATAAAAACACTAACAAAAAGCCCAGGAAATTCTACATATACTGGGTAGCGAACAGTAAGTGTAAAAAAACATTAAGACATATTTCGATAACGAAAAGGGCTAATTACAAAATCTTATCTCGAGAAAACGTAGAACAAAAACGGAAACAATATTGTTTAAGTAATCTTAAACCACTAACAATTAATTATAACAGAAACTTAGAATATTTTGACATGTAACCATGAACATAAAAAATGTCTTCCAATGAGTGAACGGTAAGAAATAAATTATAGAAGATTGTTCACTGCGTAAAAGCCTTAATAAATGGCGTCTGTTATCTTTTCTAGGTCAACCACTATCCCAGAAGTCTCTTCTCTATATATATATATATTGGCTACGTCACCTTTTCCCTTTGATCAGTTCACCATGTTTTTCTGCGCCGGGTGTCCAGGGCGCCTTGATGAGCCTGACGTCCATGGGACCGATAGCATCCAAATAAGACAACTCTTCGGAGTTATTCCTCCACGGTCTTTTTCATGGCCACCACTCCTTTCATAGAGTTTGTTCTTTAGAATATCTCGCTTTATTTTTACGTTTACAACAGTATTGACACCAGTAGACAGGATGAATGGTTTTGCTCTATGTAAGCCCATGAGGTTTAGACCTGCCATAAAATTGCCTCTATACTTTTACGTGTGCTTTTAGAAGAACAACGTGATGCAAAATTATTTTGCACCCAATCATACATCACTGTTGAATCTGCCAGTTTATTTTAGCTTCAATTATGTTCAGTTTATGTTTTTCTCAGCCCTGTGGCCTGCACTTCATACAGCTAGGAGCCTTGACTGTCAAAATAAAGAGTCGGTGGACCTGTTGATCTTGTAGATGTCTCCATTGGAGTGTGCGATGATGTTGATGATGAGTGATGAGGTACTCAGGTTGTTTGATTAGTGCAGGTGTTAGAGTGTTTGACTACTAAACTGAGTGTCACAAGTGTGAATCCAGTATGAAGCAATATTTTATCCCAACTTCTAACTGTGACTTCAGATAGATGGACATACACACTTTCATTATAACAAAAGCTAGTGGTACCTCGGCAGTCTAGTTTGGTTTGAGAGCATGACAGGAGTGTCAAATAAAAGGGCAGATAATAAGCACATGCACAATAGTTCTAACACATGGAAGGCAATTGGGTTACGCAGTAATTGGTGGGTTGGTCTTGCGGGCTGACAATCACGAGTTCAAATCATTTATGCTGCATTATTTTTTATAGGTCTTATAACCAATATAAATATGTTGACCCCAACATTTGGTGGGATATCAATATCTATTAAGCCCGGTTCCAATATATGCCGCAAAGCACCGGCAACAGCACCGGCAACAGCACTGCAGGCTATCAGAGATGAATTGTGAACCTACACGCCGGGTACCGCCGGTAGTTGCCGGCAGTCAACGCAAGAGTTTAGAGCTATTCAAATTTTGCGAGAGCCGCAGGCAAAACCTTCTCAAAGTGCACTGTACAGGTAAAGGTCAGCATTATCGAAACAGCATAGCGAGCGAACATTCTTTATTCGGTTATTAGCGATGCAGCTTTATGTGAACAGAAGCCACCGGAGCCTAGCGTCGCAAAGGATTTGCTGCACATTATTACCGCCGGAGTCTCGCAGCCGATATGGGAAGCAGGCTTTAGGAGCACATGCTTTTTGCAGGCTCGTAATGTAAACATTATTTTAAAGCTAGTTGATTTTCTAAGTTTTGGCAAAGATAAGCAGGTAACAATAGCAAAGCAAATACTTATTAACCAGAGCATATAATAGAGGTGAGTGCTTACAATACGGGCTGTTCTTGCTACTCAACAAGGGTTTCTATATACATGAAGCATCATCAAATTTATCAACAACAATGTGACTGATGGGTATTACTTGTAATATTTACTATAATAAGAACCATGTCTGTCTGTATAAAAGCGCAGGGTTACATTTGAAAAAAGATTATATCACGCAGGATATGAACTCGCAGCGTTCTGCATCAATACCATGTGTGCTTCTTGTTCACCTTCCAGTAGTTTAGAATTATTGAGTATAGATGGTAGAGTAATTGTTTGTATTTTATTGGCACACATGATGATCTCTCATAGCTTACTAGACTGCCAGAGCCCTAGTTATTAATAAGGTAACAAGTTAGTCGGTGTGATCTCCTCCTGAATCCAAGTGACTAACTCTGGAGCTCATTGGTAAGATCTGTTGACTAGGTTTCCAGAATTATTCAATACATTGAAATTGGTAGCTATTCAAATTGATATTGAAATTCAATCATTTTGGTAAACATCTAATATTTAAAGGAACATATGGCAGTTTATGAATTTCTGCATGTGAACCGCAGCTGAACATGACAAGGTCGAATGTATGAACACATGCCAGACACAGTAGGAGAATAGTTGGGTCACCACATTTTTCTTGTAGCAGTGAATGAAAACCAGCTGTTAGTAACTAAAACAGTAGAAATAATTTTATGTCACTTTGGGTTTTCCTATCAATTAATAGTATTCAAGCACTGACTCATTGCAACAGGCTCTAGCCGTGCCCTTTTTGAGGCTAGCAAAACATTAATAACTAAATAAGTAACGTTTTTGTTTTTATAACGATACAGCATCCTGATGGAGTCATCTACTCCTTTTATAAAGAAATTTCAAGGTGAGTGTATGAAATCATAAAGTGCACCTAGTTACCATTTTATTTTTAGTTATAATATTTATATCATCTCCAGTAACTGTTACCGTTTGTGTCCATTCACTAATTCTGGTACTCTCTGGAGCCAGAGGTTTTAGCTAATAGCTAAATACTATACCGTCTTATGGTATATTTTATTTTGTTATATTTCTTGTGCATGCTGTATTATTGTTTTATCAGATAAATTATGTATAAAGTTTTCACCATATTCTTGAATATTAATGTAAGTCATTTTACTTATTTATTTCATTCATTTTATTTATATTAAAGTCTCAGCTCAGAGTATGTTGAATAGTTAAATCCTGATAAATTGTAGTTACATGGTAATCTATAAATATGCTGAATTTCTGACGCCAGAGCAAAGAGGGGCAGTGGGAATACTCCTCATGCATTACTCTCACATGGTATGGAAAAACTCAGTCTAAGTGTAGGGCCATGCAAGCTGCTCACAGGTTTAAATACTTGCCTTCCTTTATAAAGCCGCTGACAGTTACCCTATCAGCTGCTACACCTAGTCTGATGTCAAGGTCAAAGATTAAACATAATATTTTTTTATGTAATTCAAAATTCTTTACAGCAGTCAGCATGCAAAGATCCTGGTCAGCTGTGTGATGTCGGCAGCAGTTCAGCTCTAACCTGAGTCATTGTTAATAACTTATGCTGACCCAGTGACTCTTTTTTAGTTGATTAGCAACCCATTCGTATGTTTGAATAGCAAAATTGTTCAGCCTGTTCAGCTATTGATAGCCTGTTTTCTTTACCCGAGCTATTGAGGGTCTAAATATCTAGTAGTCAGGTGCTGATGATGTATAGAGCAAATCTTGGCTAACATTTGAACAAGCAAGTACCATGTCAAAGTTATACTGCAACATATAGACAAGAGAGTGAGAGATGTAGTAAGAACTTCAACAACACAGTTTAATGGTAGACTTATAGTTGAGGTAAATAATATATTACTTACTCTTTATTCATAGGAATATATGAAAAA
Organism: Watersipora subatra; assembly: GCF_963576615.1. Lineage (NCBI taxonomy): Eukaryota > Metazoa > Bryozoa > Gymnolaemata > Cheilostomatida > Watersiporidae > Watersipora > Watersipora subatra. The sequence goes on from NW_027045273.1 coordinate 202,142, forward strand.
AACTGAGCTAGTAATAATATTAGTCACTTTTCTTACATGCATAGAGTTCACTTTTATTATGTTCTACAATCCTTTATATACAGTAGTTCTGTTAAATAAGGAACATTCCAGAAGGAAAGTCATGTGATCAATAAATATTATCATTATATAACTCTGTTGGCTCTTTTATACTACAGTTGAATTGTGAAACCACGCCATGAATATTTACAGTGCGTTTAAATCCTATATTTACATACCAAGATACATACCAAGATAATCTATAGAAACACTAAAATTAATACTACTTGTTTATGTGTATAATACAAAAACAATATATTGTTTTAAGACAGTTTCCGGTATTGGCAATAATATGTTATTACATAATTGTTGCAGATGTGCAGATCATGTACAATGATATATGATCGTTAAAGATGTGTGTATCATGGGTATAAATGTATTTTTATAATATATTTTGGATGTTGGAGTCGTTAACATTGAATATTTCACAAAGAATATTTCCATATTTACTATTTACCATTTTTAATATCACCACACGCTCTCAGTATGGAGTGCCTTGGAACGGGAGGATTCTCCAATGAACTAGTAATGAGAGTGCCATCAGTGCTGTTTGATGACACCAATGATTCATCTTTCACTTTTTCTAAAAAAAATGATTGGATTTATTTGTGCTTTCAAGCTACATTACTTATGTTTTCTGGTGAAAGTGAAAGCAGAGGAAAGTCTGGAGGTAAATAATGAAAGTGTTCATAAAAGTAAAAACTAATAAACATGCAAAACTTCAGATTATTTTTTTTGCTGATGGTTACATCATTTCCATCTTTTCCATACACACCTCGGCCTTTCATCTCCTCACTACCATGTGTATTCTCAGCATATTGCATATCTATTGCAAGGTCATCACAGCTTTTTACTTGAGCCTGCGTGGTTTCAGATTCAGAAACTTTCTGGGTATTACGTGCTTTGTCCCTCATTGCATAAGCATCGGCACTTGCTGTGCATGAGCTGTTAGACTCTGCCTGATTAGTGTCGCTAGCTTTCACAACAGAGTCAGTATTATCCCTAGAAGTGAGAACGTTTGATGGTGAGCTCCCCTCTGCATAATTTGATGAGGTTAACTGAGGAATAGCTACATCCCTAGCTAGGCTAGAAAAATCTTCAGAGGCTATAGTATCAGAATTGTCTAGAGTAACCCCTCCATTTATATCATCCTGATCATGACATCCTTGGACACTCCTGGCTGTTTGGATGTCAACATCCCCCTCCTCTAACTGGTAAATAGCAAACGGATCTGAGAAAGACCGAGTAATGTCTAACTCATCAGAATCAACAGATGACAGCGCATGTGGTGTAGACTCGACTGCTTCAATCTGTATTTTTCCTCGATTTTCAACAGTGTGAGGAGGTGATTCACTGAGATTAACCGCCACCTGAAACGAATTGGCAATACACACTGTCAGCAACAGTCAAATTTCATGTTTGAGATATTTCTTGGCGATCTTATTCCTCTTGCTATGACTACACACAGTGAGCACTGAAGAGAGTACTGGTCAATGAGTGTCAGGTTCATAACTTCCGACTTTTTAGGAAAAAAAACAAACTGCTATCACTTCTAGGGCGCTTTCAGATTCCCTACACGTTGTGGGTATGTGTACATGTATATGGCACATGGGTGGCATTTTATTCCAATTGAATACTCCTTACGACTGCAGAAAAAATATGGTAGTTTTTTCACTTGATTAAGGTACAAAATGTTACGTTACAACCAAGTTGCGTAGCCTCATCAGCATGTGGAATGCATTTATCTCTACGGCCAATTATTGAAAAATATAGCTCAAGATATTCATCAATAGTTTAATGTTTATAGGCTATGCTAACTGCTCTGGTGTAACATCAGGGCAAGCCAGGACTTTCTTTTCAAACAAAGCCTCCACATCAAGCATCTTAATAGGTAAATTTCAGTAGTTTGAACATTCTATTTTGTGCTGCATTTAGTTCGATTTAGATGAATTTTTGTTAGCTGTGAAACAAAAAGCTCTCACAACTATGATATGTAGCATTTGTTAGACTCAATGGAGGCTTCACATTAAAGGTTCATGTCAAGTTTTTAAAGATTTTATTACAATGTGAGGATACTGTTCTATCTTGAGATTTCATTTACTGTCTCAAGTGATCTGACTTTCAGGATGTTTAAAGATATTTAAAGGCGAAAAAACTTGATCGCAGTTCAAATGCTCAGAAAGAAAAAACGCACCCAGATTTCCTCAAAATGGCATTAATAGTCGTGCATATTTTTTATATGTGATATGTATACGTTCACACCAGCATTGGGTAATCATACGTTCACACCAGCATTGGGTACTCATATGTTTACACAGCATTTAGAGGAAAACAATGGGACAAATTCTAACCAAAATATCTTTAAATCATTTGAAATATCTATAGCAGTGTACGTATCTGGGACTATACTTGAAGTTTTATTTAAACAATCCTGAGCAAATACAAAATAAAACATATGTCACTATATATAGAGATGTGTAACACTGCAGATTGAATGAACAGCCAATGTCACAACGAGAGGGACAAACATGAAGTGCGACTATTGACGTCATTTTTGAAAAAGTGATTTTCTTCTGAGCATTTTAAATGCGATCAAATTTATCAAGTTATGTTAATTTTAATCTTGAAACATCCTGGCAGTCAGATCACCTAAAACGGTACAGAGAATCTCAAATGATAAAAGATATCTAGACTTTCTAATAAAATATTTTGAAATATGATGCTAGTAAGCGATCAATGAAAGTAATCTAGACTTGCACACTACGCTTACTGCTTCTAGCGAGCTGCTCTTCCTTGTGTTAGTCTAGCAAAACATTATCGAATTTATTTGTTACATGATATACCTTACCCGCCTTAGCTTATTATGGCATAGACTTATTATGGCAATAACTTACTTAACAAGTTGTAAACCATTACTGTTAACAAACTGTAGATTTCACCTTAGTTGGTGGTCTTTAATACTTCTGAAAAACTCAAATTTTGCCCCCAAGTGAACAATAGTCTAGAGACACCTCATTTAATACTCTAACATAGAATTCAATTCTTTTTTAAAAATTACAGATAAATAATTTATAGATAGGCTAACTTTCAATATTATTTGCGTTCAACAAAGTTTACATAAGTTGGTAAAGCACAATGTTCAAATACTATTTGACTAAGAAAAATGTAACTAGCAGTTGTGACAGAGCTAAAACATAAGTTAATCATGTAAAATGTATCAAATAGTTTGTAGCTCTGAAAGTTTCAAGTTAATTACAAAAGATACATGAACGCTACGTTTTTTGTGGCGTTAAGAAGAAATGCAACAAATGACAGCCACTGACTTACATTTAAAAAATGTGTCAAAATGTGTAAGAGTTGAGGCTGTTGTGGCTAGACACACGAAATAACGCGTCACATTGACAAATAAATGGACGAGTGCGAATTAGCCTTTACCAGGCGAAGGCCATGACATTCTTGTTAGATTTTTTATTATCATTAGTTGTTATTATTAGCGTTTTTAAGGAAATTTTGTTGTGTAAGTTTTACTGTTGGTTTGGAAAGAGAATAAATTGATTGGTTAAAAAAGGTCAGACTTTACAGAATCCAGCTAGTTTTTTTCTGCCTTAACAACAACAACTTAAAAGCATACTATATAAAACATGTAATATAATTATTAGGTTAACAAAACTGTGTTTTGCCAAATAAACAACGACATTGATTCAAATTGTCTTTGTAATTTATTCAAATATCCATTCGCATCTTACTGACACTTAACAATGACTGAACAATGCGTGCAGAGTTATTGAAATTAATAATAAATGCCTGTTCAATAAATCAATAAAGGTCAGTATTACCTGAGGTATTGAAGAAACGGAATTGTTATCCATTTCAGTAGGAAGTGTTTGCACAGAACTATCACCACTAGTGCCACTGCTATACCGTTCTAGATCTCCGCAGGCAGAAAAAGTAGATTAAGGCCGGTCATACGGAGCAAGTTAAGGCCTGTCATACAGAGTAAGTTAAAGCCTGTCATACGGAGTAAGTTAAGGCCTGTCATACGGAGCAAGTTAAGGGCTGTCATACAGAGTAAGTTAAAGCCTGTCATACAGAGTAAGTTAAAGCCTGTCATACAGAGTAAGTTAAGGCCGGTCATACAGAGTGAGTTAAAGCCTGTCATACGGTGTAAGTTAAGGCCTGTCATACGGAGCAAGTTAAGGGCTGTCATACAGAGTAAGTTAAACCTGTCATACAAAGTAAGTTAAAGCCTGTCATACAGAGTAAGTTAAGGCCGGTCATACAGAGTGAGTTAAAGCCTGTCATACAGAGTAAGTTAAAGCCTGTCATACAGAGTAAGTTAAAGCCTGTCATACAGAGTAAGTTAAGGCCGGTCATACAGAGTGAGTTAAAGCCTGTCATACAGAGTAAGTTAAAGCCTGTCATACAGAGTAAGTTAAAGCCTGTCATACAGAGTAAGTTAAAGCCTGTCATACAGAGTAAGTTAAAGCCTGTCATACGGAGTAAGTTAAGGCCTGTCATACGGAGCAAGTTAAGGGCTGTCGTACAGAGTAAGTTAAGGCCTGTCATACAGAGTAAGTTAAGGCCTGTCATACAGAGTAAGTTAAAGCCTGTCATACGGAGTAAGTTAAGGCCTGTCATACGGAGCAAGTTAAGGGCTGTCATACAGAGTAAGTTAAAGCCTGTCATACAGAGTAAGTTAAAGCCTGTCATACGGAGTAAGTTAAGGCCTGTCATACAGAGTAAGTTAAGGCCTGTCATACAGAGTAAGTTAAAGCCTGTCATACGGAGTAAGTTAAGGCCTGTCATACGGAGCAAGTTAAGGGCTGTCATACAGAGTAAGTTAAAGCCTGTCATACAGAGTAAGTTAAAGCCTGTCATACGGAGTAAGTTAAGGCCTGTCATACGGAGCAAGTTAAGGGCTGTCATACAGAGTAAGTTAAAGCCTGTCATACAGAGTAAGTTAAAGCCTGTCATACGGAGCAAGTTAAGGGCTGTCATACAGAGTAAGTTAAAGCCTGTCATACAGAGTAAGTTAAAGCCTGTCATATGGAGTAAGTTAAGGCCTGTCATACGGAGCAAGATAAGGGCTGTCATACAGGGTAAGTTAAAGCCTGTCATACAGAGTAAGTTAAAGCCTGTCATACGGAGCAAGTTAAGGGCTGTCATACAGAGTAAGTTAAAGCCTGTCATACAGAGTAAGTTAAAGCCTGTCATACAGAGTAAGTTAAAGCCTGTCATACAGAGTAAGTTAAGGCCGGTCATACAGAGTAAGTTAAAGCCTGTCATACAGAGTAAGTTAAAGCCTGCCATACAGAGTAAGTTAAGGCCGGTCATACAGAGTAAGTTAAAGCCTGTCATACAGAGTAAGTTAAAGCCTGTCATACAGAGTAAGTTAAAGCCTGTCATACAGAGTGAGTTTAGGCCTGTCATACAGAGTGAGTTAAAGCCTGTCATACAGAGTAAGTTAAAGCCTGTCATACAGAGTAAGTTAAAGCCTGTCATACAGAGTGAGTTTAGGCCTGTCATACAGAGTGAGTTAAAGCCTGTCATACAGAGTAAGTTAAAGCCTGTCATACAGAGTAAGTTAAGGCCTGTCATACAGAGTAAGTTAAAGCCTGTCATACAGAGTAAGTTAAAGCCTGTCATACAGAGTGAGTTTAGGCCTGTCATACAGAGTGAGTTAAAGCCTGTCATACAGAGTAAGTTAAAGCCTGTCATACAGAGTAAGTTAAGGCCTGTCATACAGAGTGAGTTAAGGCCTGTCATACAGAATGAGTTAAGGCCTGTCATACAGAGTGAGTTAAGGCCTGTCATACAGAGAGCTAAAAGCTACTAAAACTGATAGTAGCTATTTACTATAAATACTATTTACTGTGTGTGTGAACTTGTAGCTGTCATAGATAGATTTGCTGGAGCTCACCCTATAAAATTTTACTTGCATTCACAAACATGATTTAATGCAATGTCCGTAGTCATGTATTTTAATAGTCATTTTATTGCACTAGTGCTTTAAAAAAATTTCGAAAAAGATTAAATGTCTAGTAAACTGATGCAAATAGAAACAATCACATTAACTATTTGCAACTGTAATTACATCGCCAAGCTACTTCATTCTTTTTGCTGAATTACGATGATCTTAAACATTCCAAGTAGATAAGGAGGTCAGGCTGACAAAGTTGCTCATGCTCACCGCATTGCTGGAGTTTCAGCCGTGTCAGTAAGTTCAACATCACTGTTCCCAGAGGAATCGGAGAGAATATCGGCAGAAGATCTATCTACAGCGTTCTCTACTGCACTGTCTGTGATGGCGCAGCAGCCTACGCGTGTTTCTCCAAGATGGTTCCTATCCATTGAATGCCTGCTCGCTACAGTGCATATAAATAGTTATCAGTATCTGCAGAATTAAGCCGTTCTATAAACTTTAAAGTCCAATTATACTGTAGAGTATATTATTGAAGTTTCCAAGGCATTGAAACCCAGAAAGAACGCAAAAGAAACTCTACTTTAAAATATTCTACTGCCCCAATATGATGTTTCCTCTCCATGCTGTTATTACATTGACAATAAATGAATATGTATTCTGTGCTGTAATATCTACGGACAAAATGAAGTAACTTATTAGCTTCCACTTCTTATTTCATTATAATTTATTATTAACACAGAATTCAAATAAACACCTAACTTTACCCGATAATAAGTAACTTAAAACTCAAGTAAGCACCAAACTACCACATAATAATTAACATAACACTCAAGTAAACACCAAAATCTACCAGATAATCATTAACATAACATTCAAGTAAACACCACACTACCAGATAACAATTAACATAACATTCAAGTAAACACCAAACTCTACCAGATAATAATTAACACACCTTTCAAGTAGACAAAAACCTGCCAGATTACGTTGCTTACCATCATAAGGAATGATTGTCGGTTTAAACATCAATGTACCACAGATGTGGTCATGTGGCGTTCGACCAATTAATTGACAGCTAACAGTCAGCCTGGAACAAACAGGAAAGCAGTTCATCAAATGACTTACCACGATATCACCTGAAGACTCAATGTACTACAGATGGTAAAAAGATGGCCTAGGAAAGGTTGCTCTCGTAAACCTTTACTAACCTTTGTCTGTTTGCTAAGGAATCAAAAGGGATTCTCTAGTTGCCTGGTGAATGGAACTCATACACTGAATGCAATTCAAATATTTACTACAATTGTGGTTATCTGAACGGACAAACTATAAGTCCGACTGCTCATCAACTGTACCGCCAACATGACATGAGATGAACTGTACTAGCTTTACGCTACAACTAGCATATTTGGATGTTGCTCCTTCTTTTCATGACTGAGAAGACTTGAAAGTCAACGTGTAATAACCCCACACGATGCTAGAAACTAGTTATGCTTGCATCAATGATCAGTAAAGATCTCCTGGAAGTCTCTTGTAAGTAAAAAAATCAGCCATACAGATGACTGGCTTGCTCTGGTCTACACATCAGGATAAGATCCTTGAGGCAGTAATTTTGAATAGTGACTAACATTTTATGTAGATTAGCAAGATACTATTCATGTGTTCCAATTAATAGCCGAATTTGTACCATTTGACAATTTATACCATGTGCGCTTTCGTGCTATATCATGTACATAATGCTATATCATGTATATAATGCTATGCATTATATTATAACCAGTGTAAACCAGAGTTTTTCAGTTTAGTAAAAACTAGTGGATAGTCATTTTAGGAAAGCAGATGGCTTGCAAGTCTGGAGGCAAAAAAGAAAACACAAGAATATTGAATGAAAAATTCCGGTTCTCTCTTTTATGATGAGCATCACAGACATTGAAAAGAAACCCATATTCAGCCTTTATGCATATTCTGTTTCAAAAATTAAATCCTTACGCTATAAAAAAATTATACAAGACACTCTCTGACCAAAACTGATGGATGATGCCGATAGATTTCTCAGGACAATTGCAGTAAATTGTTTAACAAGTTCACAGAAGCATTGTTTTAATATAATAATTTGGTAAAACATTGTGTACTCCAGCCATGTTACATACTAGTTGTATTCAATTTGGCAAGCATTTTTAGTGAACCTACTACTGCCATAAACTAAAATGTATAAACATGTTTAGACCGAATTATTTGCATAATAAAATGCTGTCACGAGAATTCATTATATTTAATATATGCTCAATTTCAAAATATATTCAGCGGAAACAACCCACAATAACTTTCAAAGTGCCTATTAAGGTTACCAACAGCAAAGGGCAGTGTGACAAACGGGACTAAAAATCTTACCCGAGTTTAGCCTTCTCTATAACTTGCTTCATAGGAAGAGATAGTTGACCTAAGAACCGGAGAAGAGTGGGGAGAGCAGTGGTGAATCGATCCTTTACTTTCATAAAAAGAGTGTCTGATGGCAGCGCAGTAAAGTGGAATATCAAAAAGACAAGTAAAGTGTTAGCAGTAGTAACTAGTAACTTAATGCTAACTGACACTGCAGTCAGCATATACTCATTATCTTGAATTTCTTGCTGAACCAACATTGGATAGCCCACCTGCTCCATCATCGAATCAGTTATCGGAAAATCACTGCAACTTTAGAAGCAGGTTAGAGAGATGTTTTGAAATCCTCTACTATGTTGCATGGGACTGTCAACTGTAAAGCTACATTTAAGTTAATTAATGTTTCTAAATGCTCTATTGAGCTAGATGGAGTTGTCATTTAGGAAACTATGGTAAAACCTATATTATAACACCACATTGATTTAAACGCCACCTCTAATAGAAGCCAATATAAAAGGGTTGAAAAATACAACGTAACCGTCTATTTGAACATCACTTCTAATAAAATGCAACTGTAGTGGAATTGTTGAAAAATAGAGCGACATAGCATTCAAATAAAGGTATTACGGTATATTCATTTGAATATCATCATTTTTTTTAAATGCTCTACGGAGTTGGACAGTATTCAAATGCTATTTGACTGTAATCCAATTTGAAGAGAAATTTATATTTCTAACAGTAATAGTCTATTTCAAATACATGTACTACAAGAATGTACCTCATTGTGCCACCTTGGCTCAGTTGTATTGTCGCAAACAGATGTCCTAAAATCCTTGTAGTGGTAAGAGAGAGCAGGTTGAGACCTATCCTGTCCTAGCTCTACTCGTATTTTTACATAAGGGTCAGGATTGAAGAACATGCCCTTTCTCACATGAGTAGCCTCAATGTCTGCATACAATGGATCTTAGAGATTATGCATGATCTTGACAAGGTGTATTTTATGCCTTCAAACATGTTATCACTACGTTAGTGAAAACATTTTAAATGCTGAAGAACAACACCTGATAAACAAACAGTCCAATGACAGCAGTCAGAAAGTGACCACAACGACTTGACACGTGAGTAACATTATGACACTACATGTAAGCAAGCAGACAGCCTAGCAACAGTTAGCCTACCTTCGATTGCTAGATGCACTATTTCTGCCTCACTGTCCATGGATGTCTGACCCCATAGACCACTCTACAACAAAATTGTATGTAGCAACCTTGAAGGTGCTGGGTACATCCTCTTATCGCTATAGTGAGATCTCAACAATAGGTTAATGCATACAGAAAACTTATCTCTTACACCAGAAGAAGAGGCCAAAGAATTCCTGACTAGAATTGGCTCTGTAACAGCTCTCAGATTTCCAGTGTTACCATGGTAATACCGAAAACATATTCTTGTTTCAGCTAAAAGATATAACACGAACGGAGTAAAATACTTAGTATCTATGTAATCTAGTGGTATAATGTAAAAGAAATCTACGTAATATTAAAAAATTAATTTGTGTACATAAAGATAAATATTTTATTCATGTTATGCTAAAGATCTATCTGTATTTTTAAAACAATTGTGTCAGATTGTGCAAAAGTTTGAAGAAAGCATAGGAGTAGGAAGCGGACTGAATATGAACATACGTTCTGTGAATACGGAGGCTATTCTATTAAAAAGCCAGACAAGATCTCCTTTTATGCTGCCACTCACGCCACGATTCCTGTAGTCAAGTCATTTTCCAGGATGAGCTTGATCTAAATATAACAGAGGATATGCCAGTTTAACTGTGGATAAATGTTAGATGCATTTTATCATGAGTGGAAGGTTGCTGACATCAATTCCTAAATACTCAGGCTGCAATAACCTTCATAGCTTGGTCATTTAAAATTAGATACATTGCTAAGTACTCGACAAAGACCATTTTAAAACACCCTGTTACAGAAAACATGACTATGACCTACAGATAAGCATTCAGGAAACATAATAGCAAATGCTCAAGCTTCTGTAACCCCTTTCCAACCAGCAACATCAACCACAATAAGCTAATTAGCTCAATTGGAGCATTTCTAGCATGTTTGGTTGAAATTGGAAAATTACATTTTTCAGTTTTGTAAGACGTTTGTAATATTCTCACAATAAGCTAATTAGCTAAATTGGAGCATTTCTAGCATGTTTGGTTGAAATTGGTAATTTACATTTTTCACTTTTGTCAGACAATTGCAATATTCTCACAATAGGCTAATTAGCTCAATTGGAGCATTTCTAGCATGTTTGGTTGAAATTGGAAACTTACATTATTCAGTTTTGTCAGACGTTTGTAATATTCTCACAATAAGCTAATTAGCTCAATTGGAGCATTTCTAGCAAGTTTGGTTGAAATTGGAAATTTACATTTTTCAGTTTTGTCAGACGTTTGTACTATTCTCACAATAAGCTAATTAGCTCAATTGGAGCATTTCTAGCATGTTTGGTTGAAATTCGAAATTTACATTTTTCACTTTTGTCAGACGTTGGTAATATTCTCACAATAAGCTAATTAGCTCAATTGGAGCATTTCTAGCATGTTTGGTTGAAATTGGAAATTTACATTTTTCACTTTTGTCAGACGTTTGTAAAATTCTTACAATAGGCTTATTTGCTCAATTTGAGCATTTCTAGCATGTTTGGTTGAAATTGGAAATTTACATTTTTTACTTTTGTCAGACGTTTGTAATATTCTCACAATAAGCTAATTAGCTCAATTGGAGCATTTCTAGCATGTTTGGTTGAAATTGGAAAATTGCATTTTTCACTTTTGTCAGACATTTGCAATATTCTCACAATAAGCTAATTAGCTCAATTGGAGCATTTCTAGCATGTTTGGTTGAAATTAGAAATTTACATTTTTCACTTTTGTCAGACGTTTGTAATATTCTCACAATAAGCTAATTAGCTCAATTGGAGCATTTCTAGCATGTTTGGTTGAAATTGGAAATTTACATTTTTCACTTTTGTCAGAAAATTGCAATATTCTCTCAATAAGCTAATTAGCTCAATTGGAGCATTTCTAGCATGTTTGGTTGAAATTGGAAATTTACATTTTTCAGTTTTGTCAGACGTTTGTAAAATTCTTACAGTAGCCTTATTTGCGAATTTGAGCATTTCTAGCATGTTTGGTTGAAATTGGAAATTTACATTTTTCACTTTTGTCAGACAATTGCAATATTCTCACAATAAGCTAATTAGCTCAATTGGAGCATTTCTAGCATATTTGGTTGAAATTGGAAATTTACATTTTTCAGTTTTGTCAGACGTTTGTAAAATTCTTACAGTAGGTTTATTTGCGAATTTGAGCATTTCTAGCATGTTTGGTTGAAATTGGAAATTTACATTTTTCACTTTTGTCAGACAATTGCAATATTCTCACAATAAGCTAATTAGCTCAATTGGAGCATTTCTAGCATGTTTGGTTGAAATTGGAAATTTACATTTTTCAGTTTTGTCAGACGTTTGTAATATTCTCACAATAAGCTAATTAGCTCAATTGGAGCATTTCTAGCATGTTTGGTTGAAATTGGAAATTTACATTTTTCACTTTTGTCAGACAATTGCAATATTCTCACAATAAGCTAATTAGCTCAATTGGAGCATTTCTAGCATGTTTGGTTGAAATTGGAAATTTACATTTTTCAGTTTTGTCAGACAATTGCAATATTCTCTCAATAAGCTAATTAGCTCAATTGGAGCATTTCTAGCATGTTTGGTTGAAATTGGAAATTTCTATTTTTCAGTTTTGTCAGACGTTTGTAAAATTCTTACAATATGCTTATTTGCGCAATTTGAGCATTTCTAGCATGTTTGGTTGAAATTGGAAATTTACATTTTTCAGTTTTGTCAGACGTTTGTAATATTCTCACAATAAACTAATTAGCTCAGTTGGAGCATTTCTAGCATGTTTAGTTGAAATTGGAAATTCACATTTTTCACTTTTGTCAGACAATTGCAATATTCTCTCAATAAGCTAATTAGCTCAATTGGAGCATTTCTAGCATGTTTGGTTGAAAATGGAAATTTACATTTTTCAGTTTTGTCAGACGTTTCTAATATTCTCACAATAAACTAATTAGCTCAGTTGGAGCATTTCTAGCATGTTTAGTTGAAATTGGAAATTCACATTTTTCACTTTTGTCAGACAATTGCAATATTCTCTCAATAAGCTAATTAGCTCAATTGGAGCATTTCTAGCATGTTTGGTTGAAAATGGAAATTTACATTTTTCAGTTTTGTCAGACGTTTGTAAAATTCTTAAAATAGGCTTATTTGCGCAATTTGAGCATTTCTAGCATGTTTGGTTGAAATTCGAAATTTACATTTTTCACTTTTGTCAGACGTTTGTAATATTCTCACAATAAGCTAATTAGCTCAATTGGAGCATTTCTAGCATGTTTGGTTGAAATTGGAAATTTACATTTTTCACTTTTGTCAGACAATTGCAATATTCTCTCAATAAGCTAATTAGCTCAATTGGAGCATTTCTAGCATGTTTGGTTGAAATTGGAAATTTACATTTTTCAGTTTTGTCAGACGTTTGTAAAATTCTTACAATAGGCTTATTTGCGCAATTTGAGCATTTCTAGCATGTTTGGTTGAAATTGGAAATTTACATTTTTCACTTTTGTCAGACGTTTGTAATATTCTCACAATAAGCTAATTAGCTCAATTGGAGCATTTCTAGCATGTTTGGTTGAAATTGGAAATTTGCATTTTTCACTTTTGTCAGACATTTGCAATATTCTCACAATAAGCTAATTAGCTCAATTGGAGCATTTCTAGCATGTTTGGTTGAAATTGGAAATTTACATTTTTCACTTTTGTCAGACGTTTGTAATATTCTCACAATAAGCTAATTAGCTCAATTGGAGCATTTCTAGCATGTTTGGTTGAAATTGGAAATTGACATTTTTCACTTTTGTCAGACGTTTGTAATATTTCAACCAAACATGCTAGAAATGTTCCAATTGAGCTAATTAGCTTATTGTGAGAATATTACAAACGTCTGACAAAAGTGAAAAATGTAATTTTCCAATTTCAACCAAACATGCTAGAAATGCTCCAATTGAGCTAATTAGCTTATTGTGAGAATATTGCAATTGTCTGACAAAAGTGAAAAATGTAAATTTCCAATTTCAACCAAACATGCTAGAAATGCTCCAATTGAGCTAATTAGCTTATTGTGAGAATATTACAAACGTCTGACAAAACTGAAAAATGTAAATTTCCAATTTCAACCAAACATGCTAGAAATGCTCCATTTGAGCTAATTAGCTTTTTTGAGAATATTACAAACGTCTGACAAAACTGATAAATGTAAATTTCCAATTTCAACCAAACATGCTAGAAATGCTCCAATTGAGCTAATTAGCTTATTGTGAGAATATTACAAACGTCTGACAAAAGTGAAAAATGTAAATTTCCAATTTCAACCAAACATGCTAGAAATGCTCCAATTGAGCTAATTAGCTTATTGAGAGAATATTGCAATTGTCTGACAAAAGTGAAAAATGTGAATTTCCAATTTCAACCAAACATGCTAGAAATGCTCCAATTGAGCTAATTAGCTTATTGTGAGAATATTACAAACGTCTGACAAAAGTGAAAAATGTAAATTTCGAATTTCAACCAAACATGCTAGAAATGCTCAAATTGCGCAAATAAGCCTATTTTAAGAATTTTACAAACGTCTGACAAAACTGAAAAATGTAAATTTCCAATTTCAACCAAACATGCTAGAAATGCTCCAATTGCGGAAATAAGCTTACTGTAAGAATTTTACAAACGTCTGACAAAACTGAACAATGTAAATTTCCATTCTCAACCAAACATGCTAGAAATGCTCCAATTGAGCTAATTAGCTTATTGAGAGAATATTGCAATTGTCTGACAAAAGTGAAAAATGTGAATTTCCAATTTCAACTAAACATGCTAGAAATGCTCCAATTGAGCTAATTAGTTTATTGTGAGAATATTACAAACGTCTGACAAAACTGAAAAATGTAAATTTTCAATTTCAATCAAACGTGCTAGAAATGCTCCAATTGAGCTAGTTAGCTTATTGTGAGAATATTACAAACGTCTGACAACACTGAAAAATGTAAATTTTCAATTTCAACCAAACATGCTAGAAATGCTCCAATTGAGCTAATTAGCTTATTGCTAGAATATTACAAACGTCTGACAACACTGAAAAATGTAAATTTCCAATTTCAACCAAACATGCTAGAAATGTTCCAATTGAGCTAATTAGCTTATTGTGAGAATATTGCAATTGTCTGACAAAAGTGAAAAATGTAAATTTCCAATTTCAACCAAACATGCTAGAAATGCTCCAATTGAGCTAATTAGCTTATTGATAGAATATTGCAATTGTCTGACAAAAGTGAAAAATGTAAATTTCCAATTTCAACCAAACATGCTAGAAATGCTCCAATTGAGCTAATTAGCTTATTGATAGAATATTGCAATTGTCTGACAAAACTGAAAAATGTAAATTTCCAATTTCAACCAAACATGCTAGAAATGCTCCAATTGAGCTAATTAGCTTATTGTGAGAATATTACAAACGTCTGACAAAACTGAAAAATGTAAATTTCCAATTTCAACCAAACATGCTAGAAATGCTCCAATTGAGCTAATTAGCTTATTGTGAAAATATTACAAACGTCTGACAAAAGTAAAAAATGTAAATTTCTGATTTCAACCAAACATGCTAGAAATGCTCCAATTGAGCTAATTAGCTTATCGTGAGAATAATACAAACGTCTGACAAAAGTGAAAAATGTAAATTTCCAATTTCAACCAAACATGCTAGAAATGCTCCAATTGAGCTAATTAGCTTATTGTGAGAATATTACAAACGTCTGACAAAAGTGAAAAATGTAAATTTCGAATTTCAACCAAACATGCTAGAAATGCTCAAATTGCGCAAATAAGCCTATTTTAAGAATTTTACAAACGTCTGACAAAACTGAAAAATGTAAATTTCCAATTTCAACCAAACATGCTAGAAATGCTCCAATTGCGGAAATAAGCTTACTGTAAGAATTTTACAAACGTCTGACAAAACTGAACAATGTAAATTTCCATTCTCAACCAAACATGCTAGAAATGCTCCAATTGAGCTAATTAGCTTATTGAGAGAATATTGCAATTGTCTGACAAAAGTGAAAAATGTGAATTTCCAATTTCAACTAAACATGCTAGAAATGCTCCAATTGAGCTAATTAGTTTATTGTGAGAATATTACAAACGTCTGACAACACTGAAAAATGTAAATTTTCAATTTCAACCAAACATGCTAGAAATGCTCCAATTGAGCTAATTAGCTTATTGCTAGAATATTACAAACGTCTGACAACACTGAAAAATGTAAATTTCCAATTTCAACCAAACATGCTAGAAATGCTCCAATTGAGCTAATTAGCTTATTGTGAGAATAGTACAAACGTCTGACAAAACTGAAAAATGTAAATTTCCAATTTCAACCAAACATGCTAGAAATGTTCCAATTGAGCTAATTAGCTTATTGTGAGAATATTGCAATTGTCTGACAAAAGTGAAAAATGTAAATTTCCAATTTCAACCAAACATGCTAGAAATGCTCCAATTGAGCTAATTAGCTTATTGATAGAATATTGCAATTGTCTGACAAAAGTGAAAAATGTAAATTTCCAATTTCAACCAAACATGCTAGAAATGCTCCAATTGAGCTAATTAGCTTATTGATAGAATATTGCAATTGTCTGACAAAACTGAAAAATGTAAATTTCCAATTTCAACCAAACATGCTAGAAATGCTCCAATTGAGCTAATTAGCTTATTGTGAGAATATTGCAATTGTCTGACAAAAGCGAAAAATGTAAATTTCCAATTTCAACCAAACATGCTAGAAATGCTCCAATTGAGCTAATTAGCTTATTGTGAGAATATTACAAACGTCTGACAAAAGTAAAAAATGTAAATTTCTGATTTCAACCAAACATGCTAGAAATGCTCCAATTGAGCTAATTAGCTTATTGTGAGAATATTACAAACGTCTGACAAAACTGAAAAATAGAAATTTCCAATTTCAACCAAACATGCTAGAAATGCTCCAATTGAGCTAATTAGCTTATTGTGAGAATATTACAAACGTCTGACAAAAGTAAAAAATGTAAATTTCTGATTTCAACCAAACATGCTAGAAATGCTCCAATTGAGCTAATTAGCTTATTGTGAGAATATTACAAACGTCTGACAAAACTGAAAAATGTAAATTTCCAATTTCAACCAAACATGCTAGAAATGCTCCAATTGAGCTAATTAGCTTATTGTGAGAATATTGCAATTGTCTGACAAAAGTGAAAAATGTAAATTTCCAATTTCAACCAAACATGCTAGAAATGCTCCAATTGAGCTAATTAGCTTATTGTGAGAATATTACAAACGTCTGACAAAACTGGAAAATGTAAATTTCCAATTTCAACCAAACATGCTAGAAATGCTCCATTTGAGCTAATTAGCTTTTAGTGAGAATATTACAAACGTCTGACAAAACTGATAAATGTAATTTTCCAATTTCAACCAAACATGCTAGAAATGCTCCAATTGAGCTAATTAGCTTATTGTGAGAATATTACAAACGTCTGACAAAACTGAAAAATGTAAGTTTCCAATTTAAACCAAACATGCTAGAAATGCTCCAATTGAGCTAATTAGCTTATTGTGAGAATATTACAAACGTCTGACAAAACTGAAAAATGTAAATTTCCAATTTCAACCAAACATGCTAGAAATGCTCCAATTGAGCTAATTAGCTTATTGTGAGAATATTACAAACGTCTGACAAAACTGAAAAATGTAAATTTCCAATTTCAACCAAACATGCTAGAAATGCTCCAATTGAGCTAATTAGCTTATTGTGAGAATATTACAAACGTATGACAAAACTGAAAAATGTAAATTTCCAATTTCAACTAAACATGCTAGAAATGCTCCAATTGAGCTAATTAGCTTATTGTGAGAATATTGCAATTGTCTGACAAAAGTGAAAAATGTAAATTTCCAATTTCAACCAAACATGCTAGAAATGCTCCAATTGAGCTAATTAGCTTATTGATAGAATATTGCAATTGTCTGACAAAAGTGAAAAATGTAAATTTCCAATTTCAACCAAACATGCTAGAAATGCTCCAATTGAGCTAATTAGCTTATTGTGAGAATATTACAAACGTATGACAAAACTGAAAAATGTAAATTTCCAATTTCAACTAAACATGCTAGAAATGCTCCAATTGAGCTAATTAGCTTATTGTGAGAATATTGCAATTGTCTGACAAAAGTGAAAAATGTAAATTTCCAATTTCAACCAAACATGCTAGAAATGCTCCAATTGAGCTAATTAGCTTATTGTGAGAATATTGCAATTGTCTGACAAAAGTGAAAAATGTAAATTTCCAATTTCAACCAAACATGCTAGAAATGTTCCAAATGAGCTAATTAGCTTATTGTGAGAATATTGCAATTGTCTGACAAAAGTGAAAAATGTAAATTTCCAATTTCAACCAAACATGCTAGAAATGCTCCAATTGAGCTAATTAGCTTATTGTGAGAATATTACAAACGTCTGACAAAACTGAAAAATGTAAATTTCCAATTTCAACCAAACATGCTAGAATTGCTCCAATTGAGCTAATTAGCTTATTGTGAGAATATTACAAACGTCTGACAAAAGTGAAAAATTTATAATTCCAATTTCAATCAAACATGCTAGAATTGCTCCAATTGCGCAAATAAGCCTACTGTAAGAATTTTACAAAGGTCTGACAAAACTTAAAATTTAAATTTTCAATTTCAACCAAACATGCTAGAAATGCTCCAATTGAGCTAATTAGCTTATTGTGAGAATATTGCAATTGTTTGACAAAAGTGAAAAATGTAAACTTCCAATTTCAACCAAACATGCTAGAAATGCTCCAATTGAGCTAATTAGCTTATTGTGAGAATATTACAAACGTCTGACAAAACTGAAAAATGTAAATTTCCAATTTCAACCAAACATGCTAGAAAGGCTCCAATTGAGCTAATTAGCTTATTGTGAGAATATTGCAATTGTCTGACAAAAGCGAAAAATGTAAATTTCCAATTTCAACCAAACATGCTAGAAATGCTCCAATTGAGCTAATTAGCTTATTGTGAGAAAATTACAAACGTCTGACAAAAGTGAAAAATGTAAATTTCCAATTTCAACCAAACATGCTAGAAATGCTCCAATTGAGCTAATTAGCTTATTGTGAGAATATTACAAACGTCTGACAAAACTGAAAAATGTAAATTGCCAATTTCAACCAAACATGCTAGAAATGCTCCAATTGAGCTAATTAGCTTATTGTGAGAATATTGCAATTGTCTGACAAAAGCGAAAAATGTAAATTTCCAATTTCAACCAAACATGCTAGAAATGCTCCAATTGAGCTAATTAGCTTATTGTGAGAATATTACAAACGTCTGACAAAAGTAAAAAATGTAAATTTCTGATTTCAACCAAACATGCTAGAAATGCTCCAATTGAGCTAATTAGCTTATTGTGAGAATATTACAAACGTCTGACAAAACTGAAAAATAGAAATTTCCAATTTCAACCAAACATGCTAGAAATGCTCCAATTGAGCTAATTAGCTTATTGTGAGAATATTACAAACGTCTGACAAAAGTAAAAAATGTAAATTTCTGATTTCAACCAAACATGCTAGAAATGCTCCAATTGAGCTAATTAGCTTATTGTGAGAATATTACAAACGTCTGACAAAACTGAAAAATGTAAATTTCCAATTTCAACCAAACATGCTAGAAATGCTCCAATTGAGCTAATTAGCTTATTGTGAGAATATTGCAATTGTCTGACAAAAGTGAAAAATGTAAATTTCCAATTTCAACCAAACATGCTAGAAATGCTCCAATTGAGCTAATTAGCTTATTGTGAGAATATTACAAACGTCTGACAAAACTGAAAAATGTAAATTTCCAATTTCAACCAAACATGCTAGAAATGCTCCATTTGAGCTAATTAGCTTTTAGTGAGAATATTACAAACGTCTGACAAAACTGATAAATGTAATTTTCCAATTTCAACCAAACATGCTAGAATTGCTCCAATTGAGCTAATTAGCTTATTGTGAGAATATTACAAACGTCTGACAAAACTGAAAAATGTAAATTTCCAATTTCAACTAAACATGCTAGAAATGCTCCAATTGAGCTAATTAGCTTATTGTGAGAATATTGCAATTGTCTGACAAAAGTGAAAAATGTAAATTTCCAATTTCAACCAAACATGCTAGAAATGCTCCAATTGAGCTAATTAGCTTATTGATAGAATATTGCAATTGTCTGACAAAAGTGAAAAATGTAAATTTCCAATTTCAACCAAACATGCTAGAAATGCTCCAATTGAGCTAATTAGCTTATTGTGAGAATATTACAAACGTATGACAAAACTGAAAAATGTAAATTTCCAATTTCAACTAAACATGCTAGAAATGCTCCAATTGAGCTAATTAGCTTATTGTGAGAATATTGCAATTGTCTGACAAAAGTGAAAAATGTAAATTTCCAATTTCAACCAAACATGCTAGAAATGCTCCAATTGAGCTAATTAGCTTATTGTGAGAATATTGCAATTGTCTGACAAAAGTGAAAAATGTAAATTTCCAATTTCAACCAAACATGCTAGAAATGTTCCAAATGAGCTAATTAGCTTATTGTGAGAATATTGCAATTGTCTGACAAAAGTGAAAAATGTAAATTTCCAATTTCAACCAAACATGCTAGAAATGCTCCAATTGAGCTAATTAGCTTATTGTGAGAATATTACAAACGTCTGACAAAACTGAAAAATGTAAATTTCCAATTTCAACCAAACATGCTAGAATTGCTCCAATTGAGCTAATTAGCTTATTGTGAGAATATTACAAACGTCTGACAAAAGTGAAAAATTTATAATTCCAATTTCAATCAAACATGCTAGAAATGCTCCAATTGCGCAAATAAGCCTACTGTAAGAATTTTACAAAGGTCTGACAAAACTTAAAATTTAAATTTTCAATTTCAACCAAACATGCTAGAAATGCTCCAATTGAGCTAATTAGCTTATTGTGAGAATATTGCAATTGTTTGACAAAAGTGAAAAATGTAAACTTCCAATTTCAACCAAACATGCTAGAAATGCTCCAATTGAGCTAATTAGCTTATTGTGAGAATATTACAAACGTCTGACAAAACTGAAAAATGTAAATTTCCAATTTCAACCAAACATGCTAGAAAGGCTCCAATTGAGCTAATTAGCTTATTGTGAGAATATTGCAATTGTCTGACAAAAGCGAAAAATGTAAATTTCCAATTTCAACCAAACATGCTAGAAATGCTCCAATTGAGCTAATTAGCTTATTGTGAGAAAATTACAAACGTCTGACAAAAGTGAAAAATGTAAATTTCCAATTTCAACCAAACATGCTAGAAATGCTCCAATTGAGCTAATTAGCTTATTGTGAGAATATTACAAACGTCTGACAAAACTGAAAAATGTAAATTGCCAATTTCAACCAAACATGCTAGAAATGCTCCAATTGAGCTAATTAGCTTATTGTGAGAATATTGCAATTGTCTGACAAAAGCGAAAAATGTAAATTTCCAATTTCAACCAAACATGCTAGAAATGCTCCAATTGAGCTAATTAGCTTATTGTGAGAATATTACAAACGTCTGACAAAAGTAAAAAATGTAAATTTCTGATTTCAACCAAACATGCTAGAAATGCTCCAATTGAGCTAATTAGCTTATTGTGAGAATATTACAAACGTCTGACAAAACTGAAAAATGTAAATTTCCAATTTCAACCAAACATGCTAGAAATGCTCCAATTGAGCTAATTAGCTTATTGTGAGAATATTGCAATTGTCTGACAAAAGTGAAAAATGTAAATTTCCAATTTCAACCAAACATGCTAGAAATGCTCCAATTGAGCTAATTAGCTTATTGTGAGAATATTACAAACGTCTGACAAAACTGAAAAATGTAAATTTCCAATTTCAACCAAACATGCTAGAAATGCTCCATTTGAGCTAATTAGCTTTTAGTGAGAATATTACAAACGTCTGACAAAACTGATAAATGTAATTTTCCAATTTCAACCAAACATGCTAGAATTGCTCCAATTGAGCTAATTAGCTTATTGTGAGAATATTACAAACGTCTGACAAAACTGAAAAATGTAAATTTCCAATTTCAACTAAACATGCTAGAAATGCTCCAATTGAGCTAATTAGCTTATTGTGAGAATATTGCAATTGTCTGACAAAAGTGAAAAATGTAAATTTCCAATTTCAACCAAACATGCTAGAAATGCTCCAATTGAGCTAATTAGCTTATTGATAGAATATTGCAATTGTCTGACAAAAGTGAAAAATGTAAATTTCCAATTTCAACCAAACATGCTAGAAATGCTCCAATTGAGCTAATTAGCTTATTGTGAGAATATTACAAACGTATGACAAAACTGAAAAATGTAAATTTCCAATTTCAACTAAACATGCTAGAAATGCTCCAATTGAGCTAATTAGCTTATTGTGAGAATATTGCAATTGTCTGACAAAAGTGAAAAATGTAAATTTCCAATTTCAACCAAACATGCTAGAAATGCTCCAATTGAGCTAATTAGCTTATTGTGAGAATATTGCAATTGTCTGACAAAAGTGAAAAATGTAAATTTCCAATTTCAACCAAACATGCTAGAAATGTTCCAAATGAGCTAATTAGCTTATTGTGAGAATATTGCAATTGTCTGACAAAAGTGAAAAATGTAAATTTCCAATTTCAACCAAACATGCTAGAAATGCTCCAATTGAGCTAATTAGCTTATTGTGAGAATATTACAAACGTCTGACAAAACTGAAAAATGTAAATTTCCAATTTCAACCAAACATGCTAGAATTGCTCCAATTGAGCTAATTAGCTTATTGTGAGAATATTACAAACGTCTGACAAAAGTGAAAAATTTATAATTCCAATTTCAATCAAACATGCTAGAAATGCTCCAATTGCGCAAATAAGCCTACTGTAAGAATTTTACAAAGGTCTGACAAAACTTAAAATTTAAATTTTCAATTTCAACCAAACATGCTAGAAATGCTCCAATTGAGCTAATTAGCTTATTGTGAGAATATTGCAATTGTTTGACAAAAGTGAAAAATGTAAACTTCCAATTTCAACCAAACATGCTAGAAATGCTCCAATTGAGCTAATTAGCTTATTGTGAGAATATTACAAACGTCTGACAAAACTGAAAAATGTAAATTTCCAATTTCAACCAAACATGCTAGAAAGGCTCCAATTGAGCTAATTAGCTTATTGTGAGAATATTGCAATTGTCTGACAAAAGCGAAAAATGTAAATTTCCAATTTCAACCAAACATGCTAGAAATGCTCCAATTGAGCTAATTAGCTTATTGTGAGAAAATTACAAACGTCTGACAAAAGTGAAAAATGTAAATTTCCAATTTCAACCAAACATGCTAGAAATGCTCCAATTGAGCTAATTAGCTTATTGTGAGAATATTACAAACGTCTGACAAAACTGAAAAATGTAAATTGCCAATTTCAACCAAACATGCTAGAAATGCTCCAATTGAGCTAATTAGCTTATTGTGAGAATATTGCAATTGTCTGACAAAAGCGAAAAATGTAAATTTCCAATTTCAACCAAACATGCTAGAAATGCTCCAATTGAGCTAATTAGCTTATTGTGAGAATATTACAAACGTCTGACAAAAGTAAAAAATGTAAATTTCTGATTTCAACCAAACATGCTAGAAATGCTCCAATTGAGCTAATTAGCTTATTGTGAGAATATTACAAACGTCTGACAAAACTGAAAAATAGAAATTTCCAATTTCAACCAAACATGCTAGAAATGCTCCAATTGAGCTAATTAGCTTATTGTGAGAATATTACAAACGTCTGACAAAAGTAAAAAATGTAAATTTCTGATTTCAACCAAACATGCTAGAAATGCTCCAATTGAGCTAATTAGCTTATTGTGAGAATATTACAAACGTCTGACAAAACTGAAAAATGTAAATTTCCAATTTCAACCAAACATGCTAGAAATGCTCCAATTGAGCTAATTAGCTTATTGTGAGAATATTGCAATTGTCTGACAAAAGTGAAAAATGTAAATTTCCAATTTCAACCAAACATGCTAGAAATGCTCCAATTGAGCTAATTAGCTTATTGTGAGAATATTGCAATTGTCTGACAAAAGTGAAAAATGTAAATTTCCAATTTCAACCAAACATGCTAGAAATGTTCCAAATGAGCTAATTAGCTTATTGTGAGAATATTGCAATTGTCTGACAAAAGTGAAAAATGTAAATTTCCAATTTCAACCAAACATGCTAGAAATGCTCCAATTGAGCTAATTAGCTTATTGTGAGAATATTACAAACGTCTGACAAAACTGAAAAATGTAAATTTCCAATTTCAACCAAACATGCTAGAATTGCTCCAATTGAGCTAATTAGCTTATTGTGAGAATATTACAAACGTCTGACAAAAGTGAAAAATTTATAATTCCAATTTCAATCAAACATGCTAGAATTGCTCCAATTGCGCAAATAAGCCTACTGTAAGAATTTTACAAAGGTCTGACAAAACTTAAAATTTAAATTTTCAATTTCAACCAAACATGCTAGAAATGCTCCAATTGAGCTAATTAGCTTATTGTGAGAATATTGCAATTGTTTGACAAAAGTGAAAAATGTAAACTTCCAATTTCAACCAAACATGCTAGAAATGCTCCAATTGAGCTAATTAGCTTATTGTGAGAATATTACAAACGTCTGACAAAACTGAAAAATGTAAATTTCCAATTTCAACCAAACATGCTAGAAAGGCTCCAATTGAGCTAATTAGCTTATTGTGAGAATATTGCAATTGTCTGACAAAAGCGAAAAATGTAAATTTCCAATTTCAACCAAACATGCTAGAAATGCTCCAATTGAGCTAATTAGCTTATTGTGAGAAAATTACAAACGTCTGACAAAAGTGAAAAATGTAAATTTCCAATTTCAACCAAACATGCTAGAAATGCTCCAATTGAGCTAATTAGCTTATTGTGAGAATATTACAAACGTCTGACAAAACTGAAAAATGTAAATTGCCAATTTCAACCAAACATGCTAGAAATGCTCCAATTGAGCTAATTAGCTTATTGTGAGAATATTGCAATTGTCTGACAAAAGCGAAAAATGTAAATTTCCAATTTCAACCAAACATGCTAGAAATGCTCCAATTGAGCTAATTAGCTTATTGTGAGAATATTACAAACGTCTGACAAAAGTAAAAAATGTAAATTTCTGATTTCAACCAAACATGCTAGAAATGCTCCAATTGAGCTAATTAGCTTATTGTGAGAATATTACAAACGTCTGACAAAACTGAAAAATAGAAATTTCCAATTTCAACCAAACATGCTAGAAATGCTCCAATTGAGCTAATTAGCTTATTGTGAGAATATTACAAACGTCTGACAAAAGTAAAAAATGTAAATTTCTGATTTCAACCAAACATGCTAGAAATGCTCCAATTGAGCTAATTAGCTTATTGTGAGAATATTACAAACGTCTGACAAAACTGAAAAATGTAAATTTCCAATTTCAACCAAACATGCTAGAAATGCTCCAATTGAGCTAATTAGCTTATTGTGAGAATATTGCAATTGTCTGACAAAAGTGAAAAATGTAAATTTCCAATTTCAACCAAACATGCTAGAAATGCTCCAATTGAGCTAATTAGCTTATTGTGAGAATATTACAAACGTCTGACAAAACTGAAAAATGTAAATTTCCAATTTCAACCAAACATGCTAGAAATGCTCCATTTGAGCTAATTAGCTTTTAGTGAGAATATTACAAACGTCTGACAAAACTGATAAATGTAATTTTCCAATTTCAACCAAACATGCTAGAATTGCTCCAATTGAGCTAATTAGCTTATTGTGAGAATATTACAAACGTCTGACAAAACTGAAAAATGTAAATTTCCAATTTCAACTAAACATGCTAGAAATGCTCCAATTGAGCTAATTAGCTTATTGTGAGAATATTGCAATTGTCTGACAAAAGTGAAAAATGTAAATTTCCAATTTCAACCAAACATGCTAGAAATGCTCCAATTGAGCTAATTAGCTTATTGATAGAATATTGCAATTGTCTGACAAAAGTGAAAAATGTAAATTTCCAATTTCAACCAAACATGCTAGAAATGCTCCAATTGAGCTAATTAGCTTATTGTGAGAATATTACAAACGTATGACAAAACTGAAAAATGTAAATTTCCAATTTCAACTAAACATGCTAGAAATGCTCCAATTGAGCTAATTAGCTTATTGTGAGAATATTGCAATTGTCTGACAAAAGTGAAAAATGTAAATTTCCAATTTCAACCAAACATGCTAGAAATGCTCCAATTGAGCTAATTAGCTTATTGTGAGAATATTGCAATTGTCTGACAAAAGTGAAAAATGTAAATTTCCAATTTCAACCAAACATGCTAGAAATGTTCCAAATGAGCTAATTAGCTTATTGTGAGAATATTGCAATTGTCTGACAAAAGTGAAAAATGTAAATTTCCAATTTCAACCAAACATGCTAGAAATGCTCCAATTGAGCTAATTAGCTTATTGTGAGAATATTACAAACGTCTGACAAAACTGAAAAATGTAAATTTCCAATTTCAACCAAACATGCTAGAATTGCTCCAATTGAGCTAATTAGCTTATTGTGAGAATATTACAAACGTCTGACAAAAGTGAAAAATTTATAATTCCAATTTCAATCAAACATGCTAGAAATGCTCCAATTGCGCAAATAAGCCTACTGTAAGAATTTTACAAAGGTCTGACAAAACTTAAAATTTAAATTTTCAATTTCAACCAAACATGCTAGAAATGCTCCAATTGAGCTAATTAGCTTATTGTGAGAATATTGCAATTGTTTGACAAAAGTGAAAAATGTAAACTTCCAATTTCAACCAAACATGCTAGAAATGCTCCAATTGAGCTAATTAGCTTATTGTGAGAATATTACAAACGTCTGACAAAACTGAAAAATGTAAATTTCCAATTTCAACCAAACATGCTAGAAAGGCTCCAATTGAGCTAATTAGCTTATTGTGAGAATATTGCAATTGTCTGACAAAAGCGAAAAATGTAAATTTCCAATTTCAACCAAACATGCTAGAAATGCTCCAATTGAGCTAATTAGCTTATTGTGAGAAAATTACAAACGTCTGACAAAAGTGAAAAATGTAAATTTCCAATTTCAACCAAACATGCTAGAAATGCTCCAATTGAGCTAATTAGCTTATTGTGAGAATATTACAAACGTCTGACAAAACTGAAAAATGTAAATTGCCAATTTCAACCAAACATGCTAGAAATGCTCCAATTGAGCTAATTAGCTTATTGTGAGAATATTGCAATTGTCTGACAAAAGCGAAAAATGTAAATTTCCAATTTCAACCAAACATGCTAGAAATGCTCCAATTGAGCTAATTAGCTTATTGTGAGAATATTACAAACGTCTGACAAAAGTAAAAAATGTAAATTTCTGATTTCAACCAAACATGCTAGAAATGCTCCAATTGAGCTAATTAGCTTATTGTGAGAATATTACAAACGTCTGACAAAACTGAAAAATGTAAATTTCCAATTTCAACCAAACATGCTAGAAATGCTCCAATTGAGCTAATTAGCTTATTGTGAGAATATTGCAATTGTCTGACAAAAGTGAAAAATGTAAATTTCCAATTTCAACCAAACATGCTAGAAATGCTCCAATTGAGCTAATTAGCTTATTGTGAGAATATTACAAACGTCTGACAAAACTGAAAAATGTAAATTTCCAATTTCAACCAAACATGCTAGAAATGCTCCATTTGAGCTAATTAGCTTTTAGTGAGAATATTACAAACGTCTGACAAAACTGATAAATGTAATTTTCCAATTTCAACCAAACATGCTAGAATTGCTCCAATTGAGCTAATTAGCTTATTGTGAGAATATTACAAACGTCTGACAAAACTGAAAAATGTAAATTTCCAATTTCAACTAAACATGCTAGAAATGCTCCAATTGAGCTAATTAGCTTATTGTGAGAATATTGCAATTGTCTGACAAAAGTGAAAAATGTAAATTTCCAATTTCAACCAAACATGCTAGAAATGCTCCAATTGAGCTAATTAGCTTATTGATAGAATATTGCAATTGTCTGACAAAAGTGAAAAATGTAAATTTCCAATTTCAACCAAACATGCTAGAAATGCTCCAATTGAGCTAATTAGCTTATTGTGAGAATATTACAAACGTATGACAAAACTGAAAAATGTAAATTTCCAATTTCAACTAAACATGCTAGAAATGCTCCAATTGAGCTAATTAGCTTATTGTGAGAATATTGCAATTGTCTGACAAAAGTGAAAAATGTAAATTTCCAATTTCAACCAAACATGCTAGAAATGCTCCAATTGAGCTAATTAGCTTATTGTGAGAATATTGCAATTGTCTGACAAAAGTGAAAAATGTAAATTTCCAATTTCAACCAAACATGCTAGAAATGTTCCAAATGAGCTAATTAGCTTATTGTGAGAATATTGCAATTGTCTGACAAAAGTGAAAAATGTAAATTTCCAATTTCAACCAAACATGCTAGAAATGCTCCAATTGAGCTAATTAGCTTATTGTGAGAATATTACAAACGTCTGACAAAACTGAAAAATGTAAATTTCCAATTTCAACCAAACATGCTAGAATTGCTCCAATTGAGCTAATTAGCTTATTGTGAGAATATTACAAACGTCTGACAAAAGTGAAAAATTTATAATTCCAATTTCAATCAAACATGCTAGAAATGCTCCAATTGCGCAAATAAGCCTACTGTAAGAATTTTACAAAGGTCTGACAAAACTTAAAATTTAAATTTTCAATTTCAACCAAACATGCTAGAAATGCTCCAATTGAGCTAATTAGCTTATTGTGAGAATATTGCAATTGTTTGACAAAAGTGAAAAATGTAAACTTCCAATTTCAACCAAACATGCTAGAAATGCTCCAATTGAGCTAATTAGCTTATTGTGAGAATATTACAAACGTCTGACAAAACTGAAAAATGTAAATTTCCAATTTCAACCAAACATGCTAGAAAGGCTCCAATTGAGCTAATTAGCTTATTGTGAGAATATTGCAATTGTCTGACAAAAGCGAAAAATGTAAATTTCCAATTTCAACCAAACATGCTAGAAATGCTCCAATTGAGCTAATTAGCTTATTGTGAGAAAATTACAAACGTCTGACAAAAGTGAAAAATGTAAATTTCCAATTTCAACCAAACATGCTAGAAATGCTCCAATTGAGCTAATTAGCTTATTGTGAGAATATTACAAACGTCTGACAAAACTGAAAAATGTAAATTGCCAATTTCAACCAAACATGCTAGAAATGCTCCAATTGAGCTAATTAGCTTATTGTGAGAATATTGCAATTGTCTGACAAAAGCGAAAAATGTAAATTTCCAATTTCAACCAAACATGCTAGAAATGCTCCAATTGAGCTAATTAGCTTATTGTGAGAATATTACAAACGTCTGACAAAAGTAAAAAATGTAAATTTCTGATTTCAACCAAACATGCTAGAAATGCTCCAATTGAGCTAATTAGCTTATTGTGAGAATATTACAAACGTCTGACAAAACTGAAAAATAGAAATTTCCAATTTCAACCAAACATGCTAGAAATGCTCCAATTGAGCTAATTAGCTTATTGTGAGAATATTACAAACGTCTGACAAAAGTAAAAAATGTAAATTTCTGATTTCAACCAAACATGCTAGAAATGCTCCAATTGAGCTAATTAGCTTATTGTGAGAATATTACAAACGTCTGACAAAACTGAAAAATGTAAATTTCCAATTTCAACCAAACATGCTAGAAATGCTCCAATTGAGCTAATTAGCTTATTGTGAGAATATTGCAATTGTCTGACAAAAGTGAAAAATGTAAATTTCCAATTTCAACCAAACATGCTAGAAATGCTCCAATTGAGCTAATTAGCTTATTGTGAGAATATTACAAACGTCTGACAAAACTGAAAAATGTAAATTTCCAATTTCAACCAAACATGCTAGAAATGCTCCATTTGAGCTAATTAGCTTTTAGTGAGAATATTACAAACGTCTGACAAAACTGATAAATGTAATTTTCCAATTTCAACCAAACATGCTAGAATTGCTCCAATTGAGCTAATTAGCTTATTGTGAGAATATTACAAACGTCTGACAAAACTGAAAAATGTAAGTTTCCAATTTTAACCAAACATGCTAGAAATGCTCCAATTGAGCTAATTAGCTTATTGTGAGAATATTACAAACGTCTGACAAAACTGAAAAATGTAAATTTCCAATTTCAACCAAACATGCTAGAAATGCTCCAATTGAGCTAATTAGCTTATTGTGAGAATATTACAAACGTATGACAAAACTGAAAAATGTAAATTTCCAATTTCAACTAAACATGCTAGAAATGCTCCAATTGAGCTAATTAGCTTATTGTGAGAATATTGCAATTGTCTGACAAAAATGAAAAATGTAAATTTCCAATTTCAACCAAACATGCTAGAAATGCTCCAATTGAGCTAATTAGCTTATTGTGAGAATATTGCAATTGTTTGACAAAAGTGAAAAATGTAAAGTTCCAATTTCAACCAAACATGCTAGAAATGCTCCAATTGAGCTAATTAGCTTATTGTGAGAATATTACAAACGTCTGACAAAACTGAAAAATGTAAATTTCCAATTTCAACCAAACATGCTAGAAATGCTCCAATTGAGCTAATTAGCTTATTGTGAGAATATTGCAATTGTCTGACAAAAGCGAAAAATGTAAATTTCCAATTTCAACCAAACATGCTAGAAATGCTCCAATTGAGCTAATTAGCTTATTGTGAGAATATTACAAACGTCTGACAAAAGTAAAAAATGTAAATTTCTGATTTCAACCAAACATGCTAGAAATGCTCCAATTGAGCTAATTAGCTTATTGTGAGAATATTACAAACGTCTGACAAAACTGAAAAATAGAAATTTCCAATTTCAACCAAACATGCTAGAAATGCTCCAATTGAGCTAATTAGCTTATTGTGAGAATATTACAAACGTCTGACAAAAGTAAAAAATGTAAATTTCTGATTTCAACCAAACATGCTAGAAATGCTCCAATTGAGCTAATTAGCTTATTGTGAGAATATTACAAACGTCTGACAAAACTGAAAAATGTAAATTTCCAATTTCAACCAAACATGCTAGAAATGCTCCAATTGAGCTAATTAGCTTATTGTGAGAATATTGCAATTGTCTGACAAAAGTGAAAAATGTAAATTTCCAATTTCAACCAAACATGCTAGAAATGCTCCAATTGAGCTAATTAGCTTATTGTGAGAATATTACAAACGTCTGACAAAACTGAAAAATGTAAATTTCCAATTTCAACCAAACATGCTAGAAATGCTCCATTTGAGCTAATTAGCTTTTAGTGAGAATATTACAAACGTCTGACAAAACTGATAAATGTAATTTTCCAATTTCAACCAAACATGCTAGAAATGCTCCAATTGAGCTAATTAGCTTATTGTGAGAATATTACAAACGTCTGACAAAACTGAAAAATGTAAGTTTCCAATTTTAACCAAACATGCTAGAAATGCTCCAATTGAGCTAATTAGCTTATTGTGAGAATATTACAAACGTCTGACAAAACTGAAAAATGTAAATTTCCAATTTCAACCAAACATGCTAGAAATGCTCCAATTGAGCTAATTAGCTTATTGTGAGAATATTACAAACGTCTGACAAAACTGAAAAATGTAAATTTCCAATTTCAACCAAACATGCTAGAAATGCTCCAATTGAGCTAATTAGCTTATTGTGAGAATATTACAAACGTATGACAAAACTGAAAAATGTAAATTTCCAATTTCAACTAAACATGCTAGAAATGCTCCAATTGAGCTAATTAGCTTATTGTGAGAATATTGCAATTGTCTGACAAAAGTGAAAAATGTAAATTTCCAATTTCAACCAAACATGCTAGAAATGCTCCAATTGAGCTAATTAGCTTATTGATAGAATATTGCAATTGTCTGACAAAAGTGAAAAATGTAAATTTCCAATTTCAACCAAACATGCTAGAAATGCTCCAATTGAGCTAATTAGCTTATTGATAGAATATTGCAATTGTCTGACAAAACTGAAAAATGTAAATTTCCAATTTCAACCAAACATGCTAGAAATGCTCCAATTGAGCTAATTAGCTTATTGTGAGAATATTACAAACGTCTGACAAAACTGAAAAATGTAAATTTCCAATTTCAACCAAACATGCTAGAAATGCTCCAATTGAGCTAATTAGCTTATTGTGAAAATATTACAAACGTCTGACAAAAGTAAAAAATGTAAATTTCTGATTTCAACCAAACATGCTAGAAATGCTCCAATTGAGCTAATTAGCTTATCGTGAGAATAATACAAACGTCTGACAAAAGTGAAAAATGTAAATTTCCAATTTCAACCAAACATGCTAGAAATGCTCCAATTGAGCTAATTAGCTTATTGTGAGAATATTGCAATTGTCTGACAAAAGTGAAAAATGTAAATTTCCAATTTCAACCAAACATGCTAGAAATGTTCCAAATGAGCTAATTAGCTTATTGTGAGAATATTGCAATTGTCTGACAAAAGTGAAAAATGTAAATTTCCAATTTCAACCAAACATGCTAGAAATGCTCCAATTGAGCTAATTAGCTTATTGTGAGAATATTACAAACGTCTGACAAAACTGAAAAATGTAAATTTCCAATTTCAACCAAACATGCTAGAATTGCTCCAATTGAGCTAATTAGCTTATTGTGAGAATATTACAAACGTCTGAAAAAAGTGAAAAATTTATAATTCCAATTTCAATCAAACATGCTAGAAATGCTCCAATTGCGCAAATAAGCCTACTGTAAGAATTTTACAAAGGTCTGACAAAACTTAAAATTTAAATTTAAATTTCAACCAAACATGCTAGAAATGCTCCAATTGAGCTAATTAGCTTATTGTGAGAATATTGCAATTGTTTGACAAAAGTGAAAAATGTAAACTTCCAATTTCAACCAAACATGCTAGAAATGCTCCAATTGAGCTAATTAGCTTATTGTGAGAATATTACAAACGTCTGACAAAACTGAAAAATGTAAATTTCCAATTTCAACCAAACATGCTAGAAAGGCTCCAATTGAGCTAATTAGCTTATTGTGAGAATATTGCAATTGTCTGACAAAAGCGAAAAATGTAAATTTCCAATTTCAACCAAACATGCTAGAAATGCTCCAATTGAGCTAATTAGCTTATTGTGAGAATATTACAAACGTCTGACAAAACTGAAAAATGTAAATTGCCAATTTCAACCAAACATGCTAGAAATGCTCCAATTGAGCTAATTAGCTTATTGTGAGAATATTGCAATTGTCTGACAAAAGCGAAAAATGTAAATTTCCAATTTCAACCAAACATGCTAGAAATGCTCCAATTGAGCTAATTAGCTTATTGTGAGAATATTACAAACGTCTGACAAAAGTAAAAAATGTAAATTTCTGATTTCAACCAAACATGCTAGAAATGCTCCAATTGAGCTAATTAGCTTATTGTGAGAATATTACAAACGTCTGACAAAACTGAAAAATAGAAATTTCCAATTTCAACCAAACATGCTAGAAATGCTCCAATTGAGCTAATTAGCTTATTGTGAGAATATTACAAACGTCTGACAAAAGTAAAAAATGTAAATTTCTGATTTCAACCAAACATGCTAGAAATGCTCCAATTGAGCTAATTAGCTTATTGTGAGAATATTACAAACGTCTGACAAAACTGAAAAATGTAAATTTCCAATTTCAACCAAACATGCTAGAAATGCTCCAATTGAGCTAATTAGCTTATTGTGAGAATATTGCAATTGTCTGACAAAAGTGAAAAATGTAAATTTCCAATTTCAACCAAACATGCTAGAAATGCTCCAATTGAGCTAATTAGCTTATTGTGAGAATATTACAAACGTCTGACAAAACTGAAAAATGTAAATTTCCAATTTCAACCAAACATGCTAGAAATGCTCCATTTGAGCTAATTAGCTTTTAGTGAGAATATTACAAACGTCTGACAAAACTGATAAATGTAATTTTCCAATTTCAACCAAACATGCTAGAAATGCTCCAATTGAGCTAATTAGCTTTTAGTGAGAATATTACAAACGTCTGACAAAACTGATAAATGTAATTTTCCAATTTCAACCAAACATGCTAGAAATGCTCCAATTGAGCTAATTAGCTTATTGTGAGAATATTGCAATTGTTTGACAAAAGTGAAAAATGTAAAGTTCCAATTTCAACCAAACATGCTAGAAATGCTCCAATTGAGCTAATTAGCTTATTGTGAGAATATTACAAACGTCTGACAAAACTGAAAAATGTAAATTTCCAATTTCAACCAAACATGCTAGAAATGCTCCAATTGAGCTAATTAGCTTATTGTGAGAATATTACAAACGTCTGACAAAGCTGAAAAATGTAAATTTCCAATTTCAACCAAACATGCTAGAAATGCTCCAATTGAGCTAATTAGCTTATTGTGAGAATATTACAAACGTCTGACAAAAGTAAAAAATGTAAATTTCCAATTTCAACCAAACATGCTAGAAATGCTCCAATTGAGCTAATTAGCTTATTGTGAGAATATTACAAACGTCTGACAAAACTGAAAAATAGAAATTTCCAATTTCAACCAAACATGCTAGAAATGCTCCAATTGAGCTAATTAGCTTATTGTGAGAATATCACAAACGTCTGACAAAAGTATAAAATGTAAATTTCTGATTTCAACCAAACATGCTAGAAATGCTCCAATTGAGCTAATTAGCTTATTGTGAGAATATTACAAACGTCTGACAAAAGTGAAAAATGTAAATTTCCAATTTCAACCAAACATGCTAGAAATGCTCCAATTGAGCTAATTAGCTTATTGTGAGAATATTGCAATTGTCTGACAAAAGTGAAAAATGTAAATTTCCAATTTCAACCAAACATGCTAGAAATGCTCCAATTGAGCTAATTAGCTTATTGTGAGAATATTACAAACGTCTGACAAAACTGATAAATGTAATTTTCCAATTTCAACCAAACATGCTAGAAATGCTCCAATTGAGCTAATTAGCTTATTGTGAGAATATTACAAACGTCTGACAAAACTGAAAAATGTAAGTTTCCAATTTTAACCAAACATGCTAGAAATGCTCCAATTGAGCTAATTAGCTTATTGTGAGAATATTACAAACGTCTGACAAAACTGAAAAATGTAAATTTCCAATTTCAACCAAACATGCTAGAAATGCTCCAATTGAGCTAATTAGCTTATTGTGAGAATATTACAAACGTATGACAAAACTGAAAAATGTAAATTTCCAATTTCAACTAAACATGCTAGAAATGCTCCAATTGAGCTAATTAGCTTATTGTGAGAATATTGCAATTGTTTGACAAAAGTGAAAAATGTAAAGTTCCAATTTCAACCAAACATGCTAGAAATGCTCCAATTGAGCTAATTAGCTTATTGTGAGAATATTACAAACGTCTGACAAAACTGAAAAATGTAAATTTCCAATTTCAACCAAACATGCTAGAAATGCTCCAATTGAGCTAATTAGCTTATTGTGAGAATATTACAAACGTCTGACAAAGCTGAAAAATGTAAATTTCCAATTTCAACCAAACATGCTAGAAATGCTCCAATTGAGCTAATTAGCTTATTGTGAGAATATTACAAACGTCTGACAAAAGTAAAAAATGTAAATTTCTGATTTCAACCAAACATGCTAGAAATGCTCCAATTGAGCTAATTAGCTTATTGTGAGAATATTACAAACGTCTGACAAAACTGAAAAATAGAAATTTTCAATTTCAACCAAACATGCTAGAAATGCTCCAATTGAGCTAATTAGCTTATTGTGAGAATATCACAAACGTCTGACAAAAGTAAAAAATGTAAATTTCTGATTTCAACCAAACATGCTAGAAATGCTCCAATTGAGCTAATTAGCTTATTGTGAGAATATTACAAACGTCTGACAAAACTGAAAAATGTAAATTTCCAATTTCAACCAAACATGCTAGAAATGCTCCAATTGAGCTAATTAGCTTATTGTGAGAATATTGCAATTGTCTGACAAAAGTGAAAAATGTAAATTTCCAATTTCAACCAAACATGCTAGAAATGCTCCAATTGAGCTAATTAGCTTATTGTGAGAATATTACAAACGTCTGACAAAACTGAAAAATGTAAATTTCCAATTTCAACCAAACATGCTAGAAATGCTCCATTTGAGCTAATTAGCTTTTTGTGAGAATATTACAAACGTCTGACAAAACTGATAAATGTAATTTTCCAATTTCAACCAAACATGCTAGAAATGCTCCAATTGAGCTAATTAGCTTATTGTGAGAATATTACAAACGTCTGACAAAACTGAAAAATGTAAGTTTCCAATTTTAACCAAACATGCTAGAAATGCTCCAATTGAGCTAATTAGCTTATTGTGAGAATATTACAAACGTCTGACAAAACTGAAAAATGTAAATTTCCAATTTCAACCAAACATGCTAGAAATGCTCCAATTGAGCTAATTAGCTTATTGTGAGAATATTACAAACGTATGACAAAACTGAAAAATGTAAATTTCCAATTTCAACTAAACATGCTAGTAATGCTCCAATTGAGCTAATTAGCTTATTGTGAGAATATTGCAATTGTCTGACAAAAATGAAAAATGTAAATTTCCAATTTCAACCAAACATGCTAGAAATGCTCCAATTGAGCTAATTAGCTTATTGTGAGAATATTGCAATTGTTTGACAAAAGTGAAAAATGTAAAGTTCCAATTTCAACCAAACATGCTAGAAATGCTCCAATTGAGCTAATTAGCTTATTGTGAGAATATTACAAACGTCTGACAAAACTGAAAAATGTAAATTTCCGATTTCAACCAAACATGCTAGAAATGCTCCAATTGAGCTAATTAGCTTATTGTGAGAATATTACAAACGTCTGACAAAGCTGAAAAATGTAAATTTCCAATTTCAACCAAACATGCTAGAAATGCTCCAATTGAGCTAATTAGCTTATTGTGAGAATATTGCAATTGTCTGACAAAAGTGAAAAATGTAAATTTCCAATTTCAACCAAACATGCTAGAAATGCTCCAATTGAGCTAATTAGCTTATTGTGAGAATATTACAAACGTCTGACAAAAGTAAAAAATGTAAATTTCTGATTTCAACCAAACATGCTAGAAATGCTCCAATTGAGCTAATTAGCTTATTGTGAGAATATTACAAACGTCTGACAAAACTGAAAAATGTAAATTTCCAATTTCAACCAAACATGCTAGAAATGCTCCAATTGAGCTAATTAGCTTATTGTGAGAATATTGCAATTGTCTGACAAAAGTGAAAAATGTAAATTTCCAATTTCAACCAAACATGCTAGAAATGTTCCAATTGAGCTAATTAGCTTATTGTGAGAATATTGCAATTGTCTGACAAAAGTGAAAAATGTAAATTTCCAATTTCAACCAAACATGCTAGAAATGCTCCAATTGAGCTAATTAGCTTATTGTAAGAATATTACAAACGTCTGACAAAACTGAAAAATGTAAATTTCCAATTTCAACCAATTATGCTAGAAATGCTCCAATTGAGCTAATTAGCTTATTGTGAGAATATTACAAACGTCTGACAAAGCTGAAAAATGTAAATTTCCAATTTCAACCAAACATGCTAGAAATGCTCCAATTGAGCTAATTAGCTTATTGTGAGAATATTGCAATTGTCTGACAAAAGTGAAAAATGTAAACTTCCAATTTCAACCAAACATGCTAGAAATGCTCAAATTGCGCAAATAAGCCTACTGTAAGAATTTTACAAACGTCTGACAAAGCTGAAAAATGTAAATTTCCAATTTCAACCAAACATGCTAGAAATGCTCCAATTGAGCTAATTAGCTTATTGAGAGAATATTGCAATTGTCTGACAAAAGCGAAAATTGCAAATTTCCAATTTCAACTAAACATGCTAGAAATGCTCTAATTGAGCTAATTAGCTTATTTTGAGAATATTACAAACGTCTGACAAAACTGAAAAATGTAAATTTCCAATTTCAACCAAACATGCTAGAAATGCTCCAAATTCGGAAATAAGCTTACTGTAAGAAGTGTACAAACGTCTGACTAAACTGAAAAATGTAAATTTCCAATTTCAACCAAACATGCTAGAAATGCTCCAATTGAGCTAATTAGCTTATTGTGAGAATATTACAAACGTCTGACAAAACTGAAAAATGTAAATTTCCAGTTTCAACCAAACATGCTAGAAATGCTCCAATTGAGCTAATTAGCTTATTGTGAGAATATTACAAACGTCTGACAAAAGTAAAAAATGTAAATTTCTGATTTCAACCAAACATGCTAGAAATGCTCCAATTGAGCTAATTAGCTTATTGTGAGAATATTACAAACGTCTGACAAAACTGAAAAATGTAAATTTCCAATTTCAACCAAACATGCTAGAAATGCTCCAATTGAGCTAATTAGCTTATTGTAAGAATATTACAAACGTCTGACAAAACTGAAAAATGTAAATTTCCAATTTCAACCAATTATGCTAGAAATGCTCCAATTGAGCTAATTAGCTTATTGTGAGAATATTACAAACGTCTGACAAAAGTGAAAAATTTATAATTCCAATTTCAATCAAACATGCTAGAAATGCTCCAATTGCGCAAATAAGCCTACTGTAAGAATTTTACAAACGTCTGACAAAACTGAAAATTTAAATTTTCAATTTCAACCAAACATGCTAGAAATGCTCCAATTGAGCTAATTAGCTTATTGTGAGAATATTGCAATTGTTTGACAAAAGTGAAAAATGTAAACTTCCAATTTCAACCAAACATACTAGAAATGCTCCAATTGAGCTAATTAGCTTATTGTGAGAATATTACAAACAACTGACAAAACTGAAAAATGTAAATTTCCAATTTCAACCAAACATGCTAGAAAGGCTCCAATTGAGCTAATTAGCTAATTGTGAGAATATTGCAATTGTCTGACAAAAGCGAAAAATGTAAATTTCCAATTTCAACTAAACATGCTAGAAATGCTCAAATTGAGCTAATTAGCTTATTTTGAGAATATTGCAATTGTCTGACAAAAGTGAAAAATGCAAGTTTCCAATTTCAACTAAACATGCTAGAAATGCTCAAATTGAGCTAATTAGCTTATTTTGAGAATATTGCAATTGTCTGACAAAAGTGAAAAATGCAAGTTTCCAATTTCAACTAAACATGCTAGAAATGCTCAAATTGAGCTAATTAGCTTATTTTGAGAATATTACAAACGTCTGACAAAACTGAAAAATGTAAATTTCCAATTTCAACCAAACATGCTAGAAATGCTCCAAATGCGGAAATAAGCTTACTGTAAGAAGTGTACAAACGTCTGACAAAACTGAAAAATGTAAATTTCCAATTTCAACCAAACATGCTAGAAATGCTCCAATTGAGCTAATTAGCTTATTGTGAAAATATTGCAATTGTCTGACAAAACTGAAAAATGTAAATTTCCAATTTCAACCAAACATGCTAGAAATGTTCCAATTGAGCTAATTAGCTTATTGTGAGAATATTGTAATTGTCTGACAAAAGTGAAAAATGTAAATTTCCAATTTCAACCAAACATGCTAGAAATGCTCCAATTGAGCTAATTAGCTTATTGTGAGAATATTACAAACGTCTGACAAAACTGAAAAATGTAAATTTCCAATTTCAACCAAACATGCTAGAAATGCTCCAATTGAGCTAATTAGCTTATTGTGAGAATATTACAAACGTCTGACAAAAGTGAAAAATTTAAAATTTAAATTTCAATCAAACATGCTAGAAATGCTCCAATTGCGCAAATAAGCCTACTGTAAGAATTTTAAAAACGTCTGACAAAACTGAAAATTTAAATTTTCAATTTCAACCAAACATGCTAGAAATGTTCCAATTGAGCTAATTAGCTTATTGTGAGAATATTACAAACGTCTGACAAAACTGAAAAATTTTAATTTTCAATTTCAACTAAACATGCTAGAAATGCTCTAATTGAGCTAATTAGCTTATTTTGAGAATATTACAAACGTCTGACAAAACTGAAAAATGTAAAGTTCCAATTTCAACCAAACATGCTAGAAATGCTCCAATTGAGCTAATTAGCTTATTGTGAGAATATTACAAACGTCTGACCAAACTGAAAAATGTAAATTTCCAATTTCAACCAAACAAGCTAGAAATGCTCCAATTGAGCTAATTAGCTTATTGTGAGAATATTACAAACGTCTGACAAAACTGAAAAAAAGAAATTTCCAATTTCAACCAAACATGCTAGAAATGCTCCAATTGAGCTAATTAGCTTATTGTGAGAATATTACAAACGTCTGACAAAACTGAAAAATGTAAATTTCCAATTTCAACCAAACATGCTAGAAATGCTCCATTTGAGCTAATTAGCTTTTTGTGAGAATATTACAAACGTCTGACAAAACTGATAAATGTAATTTTCCAATTTCAACCAAACATGCTAGAAATGCTCCAATTGAGCTAATTAGCTTATTGTGAGAATATTACAAACGTCTGACAAAACTGAAAAATGTAAGTTTCCAATTTTAACCAAACATGCTAGAAATGCTCCAATTGAGCTAATTAGCTTATTGTGAGAATATTACAAACGTCTGACAAAACTGAAAAATGTAAATTTCCAATTTCAACCAAACATGCTAGAAATGCTCCAATTGAGCTAATTAGCTTATTGTGAGAATATTACAAACGTATGACAAAACTGAAAAATGTAAATTTCCAATTTCAACTAAACATGCTAGTAATGCTCCAATTGAGCTAATTAGCTTATTGTGAGAATATTGCAATTGTCTGACAAAAATGAAAAATGTAAATTTCCAATTTCAACCAAACATGCTAGAAATGCTCCAATTGAGCTAATTAGCTTATTGTGAGAATATTGCAATTGTTTGACAAAAGTGAAAAATGTAAAGTTCCAATTTCAACCAAACATGCTAGAAATGCTCCAATTGAGCTAATTAGCTTATTGTGAGAATATTACAAACGTCTGACAAAACTGAAAAATGTAAATTTCCAATTTCAACCAAACATGCTAGAAATGCTCCAATTGAGCTAATTAGCTTATTGTGAGAATATTACAAACGTCTGACAAAGCTGAAAAATGTAAATTTCCAATTTCAACCAAACATGCTAGAAATGCTCCAATTGAGCTAATTAGCTTATTGTGAGAATATTGCAATTGTCTGACAAAAGTGAAAAATGTAAATTTCCAATTTCAACCAAACATGCTAGAAATGCTCCAATTGAGCTAATT
Organism: Watersipora subatra; assembly: GCF_963576615.1. Classification (NCBI taxonomy): domain Eukaryota; kingdom Metazoa; phylum Bryozoa; class Gymnolaemata; order Cheilostomatida; family Watersiporidae; genus Watersipora; species Watersipora subatra. The sequence continues at coordinate 243,170 of NW_027045273.1, forward strand.
AGCTTATTGTGAGAATATTACAAACGTCTGACAAAACTGAAAAATGTAAACTTCCAATTTCAACCAAACATGCTAGAAATGCTCAAATTGCGCAAATAAGCCTACTGTAAGAATTTTACAAACGTCTGACAAAGCTGAAAAATGTAAATTTCCAATTTCAACCAAACATGCTAGAAATGCTCCAATTGAGCTAATTAGCTTATTGTGAGAATATTACAAACGTCTGACAAAACTGAAAAATGTAAATTTCCAGTTTCAACCAAACATGCTAGAAATGCTCCAATTGAGCTAATTAGCTTATTGTGAGAATATTACAAACGTCTGACAAAAGTAAAAAATGTAAATTTCTGATTTCAACCAAACATGCTAGAAATGCTCCAATTGAGCTAATTAGCTTATTGTGAGAATATTACAAACGTCTGACAAAACTGAAAAATGTAAATTTCCAATTTCAACCAAACATGCTAGAAATGCTCCAATTGAGCTAATTAGCTTATTGTGAGAATATTGCAATTGTCTGACAAAAGTGAAAAATGTAAATTTCCAATTTCAACCAAACATGCTAGAAATGTTCCAATTGAGCTAATTAGCTTATTGTGAGAATATTGCAATTGTCTGACAAAAGTGAAAAATGTAAATTTCCAATTTCAACCAAACATGCTAGAAATGCTCCAATTGAGCTAATTAGCTTATTGTGAGAATATTACAAACGTCTGACAAAACTGAAAAATGTAAATTTCCAATTTCAACCAATTATGCTAGAAATGCTCCAATTGAGCTAATTAGCTTATTGTGAGAATATTACAAACGTCTGACAAAAGTGAAAAATTTATAATTCCAATTTCAATCAAACATGCTAGAAATGCTCCAATTGCGCAAATAAGCCTACTGTAAGAATTTTACAAACGTCTGACAAAACTGAAAATTTAAATTTTCAATTTCAACCAAACATGCTAGAAATGCTCCAATTGAGCTAATTAGCTTATTGTGAGAATATTGCAATTGTTTGACAAAAGTGAAAAATGTAAACTTCCAATTTCAACCAAACATACTAGAAATGCTCCAATTGAGCTAATTAGCTTATTGTGAGAATATTACAAACGTCTGACAAAACTGAAAAATGTAAATTTCCAATTTCAACCAAACATGCTAGAAAGGCTCCAATTGAGCTAATTAGCTAATTGTGAGAATATTGCAATTGTCTGACAAAAGCGAAAAATGTAAATTTCCAATTTCAACTAAACATGCTAGAAATGCTCAAATTGAGCTAATTAGCTTATTTTGAGAATATTGCAATTGTCTGACAAAAGTGAAAAATGCAAGTTTCCAATTTCAACTAAACATGCTAGAAATGCTCAAATTGAGCTAATTAGCTTATTTTGAGAATATTGCAATTGTCTGACAAAAGTAAAAAATGCAAGTTTCCAATTTCAACTAAACATGCTAGAAATGCTCAAATTGAGCTAATTAGCTTATTTTGAGAATATTACAAACGTCTGACAAAACTGAAAAATGTAAATTTCCAATTTCAACCAAACATGCTAGAAATGCTCCAAATGCGGAAATAAGCTTACTGTAAGAAGTGTACAAACGTCTGACAAAACTGAAAAATGTAAATTTCCAATTTCAACCAAACATGCTAGAAATGCTCCAATTGAGCTAATTAGCTTATTGTGAAAATATTGCAATTGTCTGACAAAACTGAAAAATGTAAATTTCCAATTTCAACCAAACATGCTAGAAATGTTCCAATTGAGCTAATTAGCTTATTGTGAGAATATTGTAATTGTCTGACAAAAGTGAAAAATGTAAATTTCCAATTTCAACCAAACATGCTAGAAATGCTCCAATTGAGCTAATTAGCTTATTGTGAGAATATTACAAACGTCTGACAAAACTGAAAAATGTAAATTTCCAATTTCAACCAAACATGCTAGAAATGCTCCAATTGAGCTAATTAGCTTATTGTGAGAATATTACAAACGTCTGACAAAAGTGAAAAATTTAAAATTTAAATTTCAATCAAACATGCTAGAAATGCTCCAATTGCGCAAATAAGCCTACTGTAAGAATTTTAAAAACGTCTGACAAAACTGAAAATTTAAATTTTCAATTTCAACCAAACATGCTAGAAATGTTCCAATTGAGCTAATTAGCTTATTGTGAGAATATTACAAACGTCTGACAAAACTGAAAAATTTTAATTTTCAATTTCAACTAAACATGCTAGAAATGCTCTAATTGAGCTAATTAGCTTATTTTGAGAATATTACAAACGTCTGACAAAACTGAAAAATGTAAATTTCCAATTTCAACCAAACATGCTAGAAATGCTCCAATTGAGCTAATTAGCTTATTGTGAGAATATTACAAACGTCTGACCAAACTGAAAAATGTAAATTTCCAATTTCAACCAAACAAGCTAGAAATGCTCCAATTGAGCTAATTAGCTTATTGTGAGAATATTACAAACGTCTGACAAAACTGAAAAAAAGAAATTTCCAATTTCAACCAAACATGCTAGAAATGCTCCAATTGAGCTAATTAGCTTATTGTGAGAATATTACAAACGTCTGACAAAACTGAAAAATGTAAATTTCCAATTTCAACCAAACATGCTAGAAATGCTCCATTTGAGCTAATTAGCTTTTTGTGAGAATATTACAAACGTCTGACAAAACTGATAAATGTAATTTTCCAATTTCAACAAAACATGCTAGAAATGCTCCAATTGAGCTAATTAGCTTATTGTGAGAATATTACAAACGTCTGACAAAACTGAAAAATGTAAGTTTCCAATTTTAACCAAACATGCTAGAAATGCTCCAATTGAGCTAATTAGCTTATTGTGAGAATATTACAAACGTCTGACAAAACTGAAAAATGTAAATTTCCAATTTCAACCAAACATGCTAGAAATGCTCCAATTGAGCTAATTAGCTTATTGTGAGAATATTACAAACGTATGACAAAAGTGAAAAATGTAAATTTCCAATTTCAACTAAACATGCTAGTAATGCTCCAATTGAGCTAATTAGCTTATTGTGAGAATATTGCAATTGTCTGACAAAAATGAAAAATGTAAATTTCCAATTTCAACCAAACATGCTAGAAATGCTCCAATTGAGCTAATTAGCTTATTGTGAGAATATTGCAATTGTTTGACAAAAGTGAAAAATGTAAAGTTCCAATTTCAACCAAACATGCTAGAAATGCTCCAATTGAGCTAATTAGCTTATTGTGAGAATATTACAAACGTCTGACAAAACTGAAAAATGTAAATTTCCAATTTCAACCAAACATGCTAGAAATGCTCCAATTGAGCTAATTAGCTTATTGTGAGAATATTACAAACGTCTGACAAAGCTGAAAAATGTAAATTTCCAATTTCAACCAAACATGCTAGAAATGCTCCAATTGAGCTAATTAGCTTATTGTGAGAATATTGCAATTGTCTGACAAAAGTGAAAAATGTAAATTTCCAATTTCAACCAAACATGCTAGAAATGCTCCAATTGAGCTAATTAGCTTATTGTGAGAATATTACAAACGTCTGACAAAACTGAAAAATGTAAACTTCCAATTTCAACCAAACATGCTAGAAATGCTCAAATTGCGCAAATAAGCCTACTGTAAGAATTTTACAAACGTCTGACAAAGCTGAAAAATGTAAATTTCCAATTTCAACCAAACATGCTAGAAATGCTCCAATTGAGCTAATTAGCTTATTGAGAGAATATTGCAATTGTCTGACAAAAGCGAAAAATGCAAATTTCCAATTTCAACTAAACATGCTAGAAATGCTCTAATTGAGCTAATTAGCTTATTTTGAGAATATTACAAACGTCTGACAAAACTGAAAAATGTAAATTTCCAATTTCAACCAAACATGCTAGAAATGCTCCAAATTCGGAAATAAGCTTACTGTAAGAAGTGTACAAACGTCTGACTAAACTGAAAAATGTAAATTTCCAATTTCAACCAAACATGCTAGAAATGCTCCAATTGAGCTAATTAGCTTATTGTGAGAATATTACAAACGTCTGACAAAACTGAAAAATGTAAATTTCCAGTTTCAACCAAACATGCTAGAAATGCTCCAATTGAGCTAATTAGCTTATTGTGAGAATATTACAAACGTCTGACAAAAGTAAAAAATGTAAATTTCTGATTTCAACCAAACATGCTAGAAATGCTCCAATTGAGCTAATTAGCTTATTGTGAGAATATTACAAACGTCTGACAAAACTGAAAAATGTAAATTTCCAATTTCAACCAAACATGCTAGAAATGCTCCAATTGAGCTAATTAGCTTATTGTGAGAATATTGCAATTGTCTGACAAAAGTGAAAAATGTAAATTTCCAATTTCAACCAAACATGCTAGAAATGTTCCAATTGAGCTAATTAGCTTATTGTGAGAATATTGCAATTGTCTGACAAAAGTGAAAAATGTAAATTTCCAATTTCAACCAAACATGCTAGAAATGCTCCAATTGAGCTAATTAGCTTATTGTGAGAATATTACAAACGTCTGACAAAACTGAAAAATGTAAATTTCCAATTTCAACCAATTATGCTAGAAATGCTCCAATTGAGCTAATTAGCTTATTGTGAGAATATTACAAACGTCTGACAAAAGTGAAAAATTTATAATTCCAATTTCAATCAAACATGCTAGAAATGCTCCAATTGCGCAAATAAGCCTACTGTAAGAATTTTACAAACGTCTGACAAAACTGAAAATTTAAATTTTCAATTTCAACCAAACATGCTAGAAATGCTCCAATTGAGCTAATTAGCTTATTGTGAGAATATTGCAATTGTTTGACAAAAGTGAAAAATGTAAACTTCCAATTTCAACCAAACATACTAGAAATGCTCCAATTGAGCTAATTAGCTTATTGTGAGAATATTACAAACGTCTGACAAAACTGAAAAATGTAAATTTCCAATTTCAACCAAACATGCTAGAAAGGCTCCAATTGAGCTAATTAGCTAATTGTGAGAATATTGCAATTGTCTGACAAAAGCGAAAAATGTAAATTTCCAATTTCAACTAAACATGCTAGAAATGCTCAAATTGAGCTAATTAGCTTATTTTGAGAATATTGCAATTGTCTGACAAAAGTGAAAAATGCAAGTTTCCAATTTCAACTAAACATGCTAGAAATGCTCAAATTGAGCTAATTAGCTTATTTTGAGAATATTGCAATTGTCTGACAAAAGTGAAAAATGCAAGTTTCCAATTTCAACTAAACATGCTAGAAATGCTCAAATTGAGCTAATTAGCTTATTTTGAGAATATTACAAACGTCTGACAAAACTGAAAAATGTAAATTTCCAATTTCAACCAAACATGCTAGAAATGCTCCAAATGCGGAAATAAGCTTACTGTAAGAAGTGTACAAACGTCTGACAAAACTGAAAAATGTAAATTTCCAATTTCAACCAAACATGCTAGAAATGCTCCAATTGAGCTAATTAGCTTATTGTGAAAATATTGCAATTGTCTGACAAAAATGAAAAATGTAAATTTCCAATTTCAACCAAACATGCTAGAAATGTTCCAATTGAGCTAATTAGCTTATTGTGAGAATATTGTAATTGTCTGACAAAAGTGAAAAATGTAAATTTCAAATTTCAACCAAACATGCTAGAAATGCTCCAATTGAGCTAATTAGCTTATTGTGAGAATATTACAAACGTCTGACAAAACTGAAAAATGTAAATTTCCAATTTCAACCAAACATGCTAGAAATGCTCCAATTGAGCTAATTAGCTTATTGTGAGAATATTACAAACGTCTGACAAAAGTGAAAAATTTAAAATTTAAATTTCAATCAAACATGCTAGAAATGCTCCAATTGCGCAAATAAGCCTACTGTAAGAATTTTAAAAACGTCTGACAAAACTGAAAATTTAAATTTTCAATTTCAACCAAACATGCTAGAAATGTTCCAATTGAGCTAATTAGCTTATTGTGAGAATATTACAAACGTCTGACAAAACTGAAAAATTTTAATTTTCAATTTCAACCAAACATGCTAGAAATGCTCTAATTGAGCTAATTAGCTTATTTTGAGAATATTACAAACGTCTGACAAAACTGAAAAATGTAAATTTCCAATTTCAACCAAACATGCTAGAAATGCTCCAATTGAGCTAATTAGCTTATTGTGAGAATATTACAAACGTCTGACCAAACTGAAAAATGTAAATTTCCAATTTCAACCAAACAAGCTAGAAATGCTCCAATTGAGCTAATTAGCTTATTGTGAGAATATTACAAACGTCTGACAAAACTGAAAAAAAGAAATTTCCAATTTCAACCAAACATGCTAGAAATGCTCCAATTGAGCTAATTAGCTTATTGATAGAATATTGCAATTGTCTGACAAAACTGAAAAATGTAAATTTCCAATTTCAACCAAACATGCTAGAAATGCTCCAATTGAGCTAATTAGCTTATTGTGAGAATATTACAAACGTCTGACAAAAGTAAAAAATGTAAATTTCTGATTTCAACCAAACATGCTAGAAATGCTCCAATTGAGCTAATTAGCTTATCGTGAGAATATTACAAACGTCTGACAAAACTGAAAAATGTAAATTTCCAATTTCAACCAAACATGCTAGAAATGCTCCAATTGAGCTAATTAGCTTATTGTGAGAATATTGCAATTTTCTGACAAAAGTGAAAAATGTAAATTTCCAATTTCAACCAAACATGCTAGAAATGTTCCAATTGAGCTAATTAGCTTATTGTGAGAATATTGCAATTGTCTGACAAAAGTGAAAAATGTAAATTTCCAATTTCAACCAAACATGCTAGAAATGCTCCAATTGAGCTAATTAGCTTATTGTGAGAATATTACAAACGTCTGACAAAACTGAAAAATGTAAATTTCCAATTTCAACCAAACATGCTAGAAATGCTCCAATTGAGCTAATTAGCTTACTGTGAGAATATTACAAACGTCTGACAAAAGTGAAAAATTTATAATTCCAATTTCAATCAAACATGCTAGAAATGCTCCAATTGCGCAAATAAGCCTACTGTAAGAATTTTACAAACGTCTGACAAAACTGAAAATTTAAATTTTCAATTTCAACCAAACATGCTAGAAATGCTCCAATTGAGCTAATTAGCTTATTGTGAGAATATTGCAATTGTTTGACAAAAGTGAAAAATGTAAACTTCCAATTTCAACCAAACATGCTAGAAATGCTCCAATTGAGCTAATTAGCTTATTGTTAGAATATTACAAACGTCTGACAAAACTGAAAAATGTAAATTTCCAATTTCAACCAAACATGCTAGAAAGGCTCCAATTGAGCTAATTAGCTTATTGTGAGAATATTGCAATTGTCTGACAAAAGCGAAAAATGTAAATTTCCAATTTCAACCAAACATGCTAGAAATGCTCCAATTGAGCTAATTAGCTTATTGTGAGAATATTACAAACGTCTGACAAAAGTGAAAAATGTAAATTTCCAATTTCAACCAAACATGCTAGAAATGCTCCAATTGAGCTAATTAGCTTATTGTGAGAATATTACAAACGTCTGACAAAACTGAAAAATGTAAATTGCCAATTTCAACCAAACATGCTAGAAATGCTCCAATTGAGCTAATTAGCTTATTGTGAGAATATTGCAATTGTCTGACAAAAGCGAAAAATGTAAATTTCCAATTTCAACCAAACATGCTAGAAATGCTCCAATTGAGCTAATTAGCTTATTGTGAGAATATTACAAACGTCTGACAAAAGTAAAAAATGTAAATTTCTGATTTCAACCAAACATGCTAGAAATGCTCCAATTGAGCTAATTAGCTAATTGTGAGAATATTACAAACGTCTGAAAAAACTGAAAAATGTAAATTTCCAATTTGAACCAAACATGCTAGAAATCCTTCAATTGAGCTAATTAGCTTATTGTGAGAATATTGCAATTGTCTGACAAAAGTGAAAAATGTAAATTTCCAATTTCAACCAAACATGCTAGAAATGCTCCAATTGAGCTAATTAGCTTATTGTGAGAATATTACAAACGTCTGACAAAACTGAAAAATGTAAATTTCCAATTTCAACCAAACATGCTAGAAATGCTCCATTTGAGCTAAATAGCTTTTTGTGAGAATATTACAAACGTCTGACAAAACTGATAAATGTAAATTTCCAATTTCAACCAAACATGCTAGAAATGCTCCAATTGAGCTAATTAGCTTATTGTGAGAATATTACAAACGTCTGACAAAACTGAAAAATGTAAGTTTCCAATTTTAACCAAACATGCTAGAAATGCTCCAATTGAGCTAATTAGCTTATTGTGAGAATATTACAAACGTCTGACAAAACTGAAAAATGTAAATTTCCAATTTCAACCAAACATGCTAGAAATGCTCCAATTGAGCTAATTAGCTTATTGTGAGAATATTACAAACGTATGACAAAACTGAAAAATGTAAATTTCCAATTTCAACTAAACATGCTAGAAATGCTCCAATTGAGCTAATTAGCTTATTGTGAGAATATTGCAATTGTCTGACAAAAATGAAAAATGTAAATTTCCAATTTCAACCAAACATGCTAGAAATGCTCCAATTGAGCTAATTAGCTTATTGTGAGAATATTGCAATTGTTTGACAAAAGTGAAAAATGTAAAGTTCCAATTTCAACCAAACATGCTAGAAATGCTCCAATTGAGCGAATTAGCTTATTGTGAGAATATTACAAACGTCTGACAAAACTGAAAAATGTAAATTTCCAATTTCAACCAAACATGCTAGAAATGCTCCAATTGAGCTAATTAGCTTATTGTGAGAATATTACAAACGTCTGACAAAGCTGAAAAATGTAAATTTCCAATTTCAACTAAACATGCTAGAAATGCTCCAATTGAGCTAATTAGCTTATTGTGAGAATATTGCAATTGTCTGACAAAAGTGAAAAATGTAAATTTCCAATTTCAACCAAACATGCTAGAAATGCTCCAATTGAGCTAATTAGCTTATTGTGAGAATATTACAAAAGTCTGACAAAACTGAAAAATGTAAACTTCCAATTTAAACCAAACATGCTAGAAATGCTCAAATTGCGCAAATAAGCCTACTGTAAGAATTTTACAAACGTCTGACAAAGCTGAAAAATGTAAATTTCCAATTTCAACCAAACATGCTAGAAATGCTCCAATTGAGCTAATTAGCTTATTGAGAGAATATTGCAATTGTCTGACAAAAGTGAAAAATGCAAATTTCCAATTTCAACTAAACATGCTAGAAATGCTCTAATTGAGCTAATTAGCTTATTTTGAGAATATTACAAACGTCTGACAAAACTGAAAAATGTAAATTTCCAATTTCAACCAAACATGCTAGAAATGCTCCAAGTTCGGAAATAAGCTTACTGTAAGAAGTGTACAAACGTCTGACAAAACTGAAAAATGTAAATTTCCAATTTCAACCAAACATGCTAAAAATGCTCCAATTGAGCTAATTAGCTTATTGAGAGAATATTGCAATTGTTGGACAAAAGTGAAAAATGCAAATTTCCAATTTCAACCAAACATGCTAGAAATGCTCCAATTGAGCTAATTAGCTTATTGTGAGAATATTACAAACGTCTGACAAAACTGAAAAATGTAAATTTTCAATTTCAACCAAACATGCTAGAATTGCTCCAATTGAGCTAATTAGCTTATTGTGAGAATATTACAAACGTCCGACAAAAGTGAAAAATGTAAATTTCCAATTTGAACCAAACATGCTAGAAATGCTCAAATTGAGCTAATTAGCTTATTGTGAGAATATTACAAACGTCTGACAAAACTGAAAAATGTAAATTTCCAATTTCAACCAAACATGCTAGAAATGCTCCAATTGAGCTAATTAGCTTATTGTGAGAATATTACAAACGTCTGACCAAACTGAAAAATGTAAATTTCCAATTTCAACCAAACAAGCTAGAAATGCTCCAATTGAGCTAATTAGCTTATTGTGAGAATATTACAAACGTCTGACAAAACTGAAAAATGTAAATTGCCAATTTCAACCAAACATGCTAGAAATGCTCCAACTGAGCTAATTAGCTTATTGTGAGAATATTGCAATTGTCTGACAAGAGCGAAACATGTAAATTTCCAATTTCAACCAAACATGCTAGAAATACTCCAATTGAGCTAATTAGCTTATTGTGAGAATATTACAAACGTCTGACAAAAGTAAAAAATGTAAATTTCTGATTTCAACCAAACATGCTAGAAATGCTCCAATTGAGCTAATTAGCTTATTGTGAGAATATTACAAACGTCTGACAAAACTGAAAAATAGAAATTTCCAATTTCAACCAAACATGCTAGAAAGGCTCCAATTGAGCTAATTAGCTTATTGTGAAAATATTGCAATTGTCTGACAAAAGTGAAAGATGTAAATTTCCAATTTCAACCAAACATGCTAGAAATGCTCCAATTGAGCTAATTAGCTTATTGTGAAAATATTGCAATTGTCTGACAAAAGTGAAAAGTGTAAATTTCCAATTTCAACCAAACATGCTAGAAATGTTCCAATTGAGCTAATTAGCTTATTGTGAGAATATTGCAATTGTCTGACAAAAGTGAAAAATGCAAATTTCCAATTTCAACCAAACATGCTAGAAATGCTCAAATTGAGCTAATTAGCTTATTGTGAGAATATTACAAACGTCTGACAAAACTGAAAAATGTAAATTTCCAATTTCAACCAAACATGCTAGAAATGTTCCCATTGAGCTAATTAGCTTATTGTGAGAATATTGCAATTGTCTGACAAAAGTGAAAAATGTAAATTTCCAATTTCAACCAAACATGCTAGAAATGCTCCAATTGAGCTAATTAGCTTATTGTGAGAATATTACAAACGTCTGACAAAACTGAAAAAATGTAAATTTCCAATTTCAACCAAACATGCTAGAAATGCTCCAATTGAGCTAATTAGCTTATTGAGAGAATATTGCAATTGTCTGACAAAAGCGAAAAATGCAAATTTCCAATTTCAACTAAACATGCTAGAAATGCTCAAATTGAGCTAATTAGCTTATTGTGAGAATATTACAAACGTCTGACAAAAGTGAAAAATTTATAATTCCAATTTCAATCAAACATGCTAGAAATGCTCCAATTGCGCAAATAAGCCTACTGTAAGAATTTTAAAAACGTCTGACAAAACTGAAAATTTAAATTTTCAATTTCAACCAAACATAATAGATATGCTCCAATTGAGCTAATTAGCTTATTGTGAGAATATTACAAACGTCTGACAAAACTGAAAAATGTAAATTTCCAATTTCAACCAAACATGCTAGAAATGCTCAAATTGAGCTAATTAGCTTATTGTGAGAATATTGCAATTGTCTGACAAAAGTGAAAAATGTAAATTTCCAATTTCAACCAAACATGCTAGAAATGCTCCAATTGAGCTAATTAGCTTATTGTGAGAATATTACAAACGTCTGACAAAACTGAAAAATGTAAACTTCCAATTTCAACCAAACATGCTAGAAATGCTCCAATTGCGCAAATAAGCCTACTGTAAGAATTTTACAAACGTCTGACAAAGCTGAAAAATGTAAATTTCCAATTTCAACCAAACATGCTAGAAATGCTCCAATTGAGCTAATTAGCTTATTGATAGAATATTGCAATTGTCTGACAAAAGTGAAAAATGCAAATTTCCAATTTCAACTAAACATGCTAGAAATGCTCTAATTGAGCTAATTAGCTTATTTTGAGAATATTACAAACGTCTGACAAAACTGAAAAATGTAAATTTCCAATTTCAACCAAACATGCTAGAAATGCTCCAAATTCGGAAATAAGCTTACTGTAAGAAGTGTACAAACGTCTGACAAAACTGAAAAATGTAAATTTCCAATTTCAACCAAACATGCTAAAAATGCTCCAATTGAGCTAATTAGCTTATTGAGAGAATATTGCAATTGTCTGACAAAAGTGAAAAATGCAAATTTCCAATTTCAACCAAACATGCTAGAAATGCTCCAATTGAGCTAATTAGCTTATTGTGAGAATATTACAAACGTCTGACAAAACTGAAAAATGTAAATTTTCAATTTCAACCAAGCATGCTAGAATTGCTCCAATTGAGCTAATTAGCTTATTGTGAGAATATTACAAACGTCCGACAAAAGTGAAAAATGTAAATTTCCAATTTGAACCAAACATGCTAGAAATGCTCAAATTGAGCTAATTAGCTTATTGTGAAAATATTGCAATTGTCTGACAAAAGTGAAAGATGTAAATTTCCAATTTCAACCAAACATGCTAGAAATGCTCCAATTGAGCTAATTAGCTTATTGTGAAAATATTGCAATTGTCTGACAAAAGTGAAAAGTGTAAATTTCCAATTTCAACCAAACATGCTAGAAATGTTCCAATTGAGCTAATTAGCTTATTGTGAGAATATTGCAATTGTCTGACAAAAGTGAAAAATGCAAATTTCCAATTTCAACCAAACATGCTAGAAATGCTCAAATTGAGCTAATTAGCTTATTGTGAGAATATTACAAACGTCTGACAAAACTGAAAAATGTAAATTTCCAATTTCAACCAAACATGCTAGAAATGTTCCCATTGAGCTAATTAGCTTATTGTGAGAATATTGCAATTGTCTGACAAAAGTGAAAAATGTAAATTTCCAATTTCAACCAAACATGCTAGAAATGCTCCAATTGAGCTAATTAGCTTATTGTGAGAATATTACAAACGTCTGACAAAACTGAAAAAATGTAAATTTCCAATTTCAACCAAACATGCTAGAAATGCTCCAATTGAGCTAATTAGCTTATTGAGAGAATATTGCAATTGTCTGACAAAAGCGAAAAATGCAAATTTCCAATTTCAACTAAACATGCTAGAAATGCTCAAATTGAGCTAATTAGCTTATTGTGAGAATATTACAAACGTCTGACAAAAGTGAAAAATTTATAATTCCAATTTCAATCAAACATGCTAGAAATGCTCCAATTGCGCAAATAAGCCTACTGTAAGAATTTTAAAAACGTCTGACAAAACTGAAAATTTAAATTTTCAATTTCAACCAAACATAATAGATATGCTCCAATTGAGCTAATTAGCTTATTGTGAGAATATTACAAACGTCTGACAAAACTGAAAAATGTAAATTTCCAATTTCAACCAAACATGCTAGAAATGCTCAAATTGAGCTAATTAGCTTATTGTGAGAATATTGCAATTGTCTGACAAAAGTGAAAAATGTAAATTTCCAATTTCAACCAAACATGCTAGAAATGCTCCAATTGAGCTAATTAGCTTATTGTGAGAATATTACAAACGTCTGACAAAACTGAAAAATGTAAACTTCCAATTTCAACCAAACATGCTAGAAATGCTCCAATTGCGCAAATAAGCCTACTGTAAGAATTTTACAAACGTCTGACAAAGCTGAAAAATGTAAATTTCCAATTTCAACCAAACATGCTAGAAATGCTCCAATTGAGCTAATTAGCTTATTGATAGAATATTGCAATTGTCTGACAAAAGTGAAAAATGCAAATTTCCAATTTCAACTAAACATGCTAGAAATGCTCTAATTGAGCTAATTAGCTTATTTTGAGAATATTACAAACGTCTGACAAAACTGAAAAATGTAAATTTCCAATTTCAACCAAACATGCTAGAAATGCTCCAAATTCGGAAATAAGCTTACTGTAAGAAGTGTACAAACGTCTGACAAAACTGAAAAATGTAAATTTCCAATTTCAACCAAACATGCTAAAAATGCTCCAATTGAGCTAATTAGCTTATTGAGAGAATATTGCAATTGTCTGACAAAAGTGAAAAATGCAAATTTCCAATTTCAACCAAACATGCTAGAAATGCTCCAATTGAGCTAATTAGCTTATTGTGAGAATATTACAAACGTCTGACAAAACTGAAAAATGTAAATTTTCAATTTCAACCAAACATGCTAGAATTGCTCCAATTGAGCTAATTAGCTTATTGTGAGAATATTACAAACGTCCGACAAAAGTGAAAAATGTAAATTTCCAATTTGAACCAAACATGCTAGAAATGCTCAAATTGAGCTAATTAGCTTATTGTGAGAATATTACAAACGTCTGACAAAACTGAAAAATGTAAATTTCCAATTTCAACCAAACATGCTAGAAATGCTCCAATTGAGCTAATTAGCTTATTGTGAGAATATTACAAACGTCTGACCAAAATGAAAAATGTAAATTTCCAATTTCAACCAAACAAGCTAGAAATGCTCCAATTGAGCTAATTAGCTTATTGTGAGAATATTACAAACGTCTGACAAAACTGAAAAAAAGAAATTTCCAATTTCAACCAAACATGCTAGAAATGCTCCAATTGAGCTAATTAGCTTATTGATAGAATATTGCAATTGTCTGACAAAATTGAAAAATGTAAATTTCCAATTTCAACCAAACATGCTAGAAATGCTCCAATTGAGCTAATTAGCTTATTGTGAGAATATTACAAACGTCTGACAAAAGTAAAAAATGTAAATTTCTGATTTCAACCAAACATGCTAGAAATGCTCCAATTGAGCTAATTAGCTTATTGTGAGAATATTACAAACGTCTGACAAAACTGAAAAATGTAAATTTCCAATTTCAACCAAACATGCTAGAAATGCTCCAATTGAGCTAATTAGCTTATTGTGAGAATATTGCAATTGTCTGACAAAAGTGAAAAATGTAAATTTCCAATTTCAACCAAACATGCTAGAAATGTTCCAATTGAGCTAATTAGCTTATTGTGAGAATATTGCAATTGTCTGACAAAAGTGAAAAATGTAAATTTCCAATTTCAACCAAACATGCTAGAAATGCTCCAATTGAGCTAATTAGCTTATTGTGAGAATATTACAAACGTCTGACAAAACTGAAAAATGTAAATTTCCAATTTCAACCAAACATGCTAGAAATGCTCCAATTGAGCTAATTAGCTTATTGTGAGAATATTACAAACGTCTGACAAAAGTGAAAAATTTATAATTCCAATTTCAATCAAACATGCTAGAAATGTTCCAATTGCGCAAATAAGCCTACTGTAAGAATTTTACAAACGTCTGACAAAACTGAAAATTTAAATTTTCAATTTCAACCAAACATGCTAGAAATGCTCCAATTGAGCTAATTAGCTTATTGTGAGAATATTGCAATTGTTTGACAAAAGTGAAAAATGTAAACTTCCAATTTCAACCAAACATGCTAGAAATGCTCCAATTGAGCTAATTAGCTTATTGTGAGAATATTACAAACGTCTGACAAAACTGAAAAATGTAAATTTCCAATTTCAACCAAACATGCTAGAAAGGCTCCAATTGAGCTAATTAGCTTATTGTGAGAATATTGCAATTGTCTGACAAAAGCGAAAAATGTAAATTTCCAATTTCAACCAAACATGCTAGAAATGCTCCAATTGAGCTAATTAGCTTATTGTGAGAATATTACAAACGTCTGACAAAAGTGAAAAATGTAAATTTCCAATTTCAACCAAACATGCTAGAAATGCTCCAATTGAGCTAATTAGCTTATTGTGAGAATATTACAAACGTCTGACAAAACAGAAAAATGTAAATTTCCAATTTCAACCAAACATGCTAGAAATGCTCCAATTGAGCTAATTAGCTTATTGTGAGAATATTGCAATTGTCTGACAAAAGCGAAAAATGTAAATTTCCAATTTCAACCAAACATGCTAGAAATACTCCAATTGAGCTAATTAGCTTATTGTGAGAATATTACAAACGTCTGACAAAAGTAAAAAATGTAAATTTCTGATTTCAACCAAACATGCTAGAAATGCTCCAATTGAGCTAATTAGCTTATTGTGAGAATATTACAAACGTCTGACAAAACTGAAAAATAGAAATTTCCAATTTCAACCAAACATGCTAGAAAGGCTCCAATTGAGCTAATTAGCTTATTGTGAAAATATTGCAATTGTCTGACAAAAGTGAAAAATGTAAATTTCCAATTTCAACCAAACATGCTAGAAATGCTCCAATTGAGCTAATTAGCTTATTGTGAAAATATTGCAATTGTCTGACAAAAGTGAAAAATGTAAATTTCCAATTTCAACCAAACATGCTAGAAATGTTCCAATTGAGCTAATTAGCTTATTGTGAGAATATTGCAATTGTCTGACAAAAGTGAAAAATGCAAATTTCCAATTTCAACCAAACATGCTAGAAATGTTCCCATTGAGCTAATTAGCTTATTGTGAGAATATTGCAATTGTCTGACAAAAGTGAAAAATGTAAATTTTCAATTTCAACCAAACATGCTAGAAATGCTCCAATTGAGCTAATTAGCTTATTGTGAGAATATTACAAACGTCCGACAAAAGTGAAAAATGTAAATTTCCAATTTGAACCAAACATGCTAGAAATGCTCAAATTGAGCTAATTAGCTTATTGTCAGAATATTACAAACGTCTGACAAAACTGAAAAATGTAAATTTCCAATTTCAACCAAACATGCTAGAAATGTTCTCATTGAGCTAATTAGCTTATTGTGAGAATATTGCAATTGTCTGACAAAAGTGAAAAATGTAAATTTCCAATTTCAACCAAACATGCTAGAAATGCTCCAATTGAGCTAATTAGCTTATTGTGAGAATATTACAAACGTCTGACAAAACTGAAAAAATGTAAATTTCCAATTTCAACCAAACATGCTAAAAATGCTCCAATTGAGCTAATTAGCTTATTGAGAGAATATTGCAATTGTCTGACAAAAGTGAAAAATGTAAATTTCCAATTTCAACCAAACATGCTAGAAATGCTCCAAATTCGGAAATAAGCTTACTGTAAGAAGTGTACAAACGTCTGACAAAACTGAAAAATGTAAATTTCCAATTTCAACCAAAGATGCTAAAAATGCTCCAATTGAGCTAATTAGCTTATTGAGAGAATATTGCAATTGTCTGACAAAAGTGAAAAATGCAAATTTCCAATTTCAACCAAACATGCTAGAAATGCTCCAATTGAGCTAATTAGCTTATTGTGAGAATATTACAAACGTCTGACAAAACTGAAAAATGTAAATTTTCAATTTCAACCAAACATGCTAGAATTGCTCCAATTGAGCTAATTAGCTTATTGTGAGAATATTACAAACGTCCGACAAAAGTGAAAAATGTAAATTTCCAATTTGAACCAAACATGCTAGAAATGCTCAAATTGAGCTAATTAGCTTATTGTGAGAATATTACAAACGTCTGACAAAAGTGAAAAATGTAAATTTCCAATTTCAACCAAACATGCTAGAAATGCTCCAATTGAGCTAATTAGCTTATTGTGAGAATATTACAAACGTCTGACCAAACTGAAAAATGTAAACTTCCAATTTCAACCAAACAAGCTAGAAATGCTCCAATTGAGCTAATTAGCTTATTGTGAGAATATTACAAACGTCTGACAAAACTGAAAAATGTAAATTGCCAATTTCAACCAAACATGCTAGAAATGCTCCAATTGAGCTAATTAGCTTATTGTGAGAATATTGCAATTGTCTGACAAGAGCGAAAAATGTAAATTTCCAATTTCAACCAAACATGCTAGAAATACTCCAATTGAGCTAATTAGCTTATTGTGAGAATATTACAAACGTCTGACAAAAGTAAAAAATGTAAATTTCTGATTTCAACCAAACATGCTAGAAATGCTCCAATTGAGCTAATTAGCTTATTGTGAGAATATTACAAACGTCTGACAAAACTGAAAAATAGAAATTTCCAATTTCAACCAAACATGCTAGAAAGGCTCCAATTGAGCTAATTAGCTTATTGTGAAAATATTGCAATTGTCTGACAAAAGTGAAAAATGTAAATTTCCAATTTCAACCAAACATGCTAGAAATGCTCCAATTGAGCTAATTAGCTTATTGTGAAAATATTGCAATTGTCTGACAAAAGTGAAAAATGTAAATTTCCAATTTCAACCAAACATGCTAGAAATGTTCCAATTGAGCTAATTAGCTTATTGTGAGAATATTGCAATTGTCTGACAAAAGTGAAAAATGCAAATTTCCAATTTCAACCAAACATGCTAGAAATGCTCAAATTGAGCTAATTAGCTTATTGTGAGAATATTACAAACGTCTGACAAAACTGAAAAATGTAAATTTCCAATTTCAACCAAACATGCTAGAAATGTTCCCATTGAGCTAATTAGCTTATTGTGAGAATATTGCAATTGTCTGACAAAAGTGAAAAATGTAAATTTCCAATTTCAACCAAACATGCTAGAAATGCTCCAATTGAGCTAATTAGCTTATTGTGAGAATATTACAAACGTCTGACAAAACTGAAAAAATGTAAATTTCCAATTTCAACCAAACATGCTAGAAATGCTCCAATTGAGCTAATTAGCTTATTGAGAGAATATTGCAATTGTCTGACAAAAGCGAAAAATGCAAATTTCCAATTTCAACTAAACATGCTAGAAATGCTCAAATTGAGCAAATTAGCTTATTGTGAGAATATTACAAACGTCTGACAAAAGTGAAAAATTTATAATTCCAATTTCAATCAAACATGCTAGAAATGCTCCATTTGAGCTAATTAGCTTTTTGTGAGAATATTACAAACGTCTGACAAAACTGATAAATGTAAATTTCCAATTTCAACCAAACATGCTAGAAATGCTCCAATTGAGCTAATTAGCTTATTGTGAGAATATTACAAACGTCTGACAAAACTGAAAAATGTAAGTTTCCAATTTTAACCAAACATGCTAGAAATGCTCCAATTGAGCTAATTAGCTTATTGTGAGAATATTACAAACGTCTGACAAAACTGAAAAATGTAAATTTCCAATTTCAACCAAACATGCTAGAAATGCTCCAATTGAGCTAATTAGCTTATTGTGAGAATATTACAAACGTATGACAAAACTGAAAAATTTAAATTTCCAATTTCAACTAAACATGCTAGAAATGCTCCAATTGAGCTAATTAGCTTATTGTGAGAATATTGCAATTGTCTGACAAAAATGAAAAATGTAAATTTCCAATTTCAACCAAACATGCTAGAAATGCTCCAATTGAGCTAATTAGCTTATTGTGAGAATATTGCAATTGATTGACTAAAGTGAAAAATGTAAAGTTCCAATTTCAACCAAACATGCTAGAAATGCTCCAATTGAGCTAATTAGCTTATTGTGAGAATATTACAAACGTCTGACAAAACTGAAAAATGTAAATTTCCAATTTCAACCAAACATGCTAGAAATGCTCCAATTGAGCTAATTAGCTTATTGTGAGAATATTACAAACGTCTGACAAAGCTGAAAAATGTAAATTTCCAATTTCAACCAAACATGCTAGAAATGCTCCAATTGAGCTAATTAGCTTATTGTGAGAATATTGCAATTGTCTGACAAAAGTGAAAAATGTAAATTTCCAATTTCAACCAAACATGCTAGAAATGCTCCAATTGAGCTAATTAGCTTATTGTGAGAATATTACAAAAGTCTGACAAAACTGAAAAATGTAAACTTCCAATTTAAACCAAACATGCTAGAAATGCTCAAATTGCGCAAATAAGCCTACTGTAAGAATTTTACAAACGTCTGACAAAGCTGAAAAATGTAAATTTCCAATTTCAACCAAACATGCTAGAAATGCTCCAATTGAGCTAATTAGCTTATTGTGAGAATATTACAAACGTCTGACAAAGCTGAAAAATGTAAATTTCCAATTTCAACCAAACATGCTAGAAATACTCCAATTGAGCTAATTAGCTTATTGTGAGAATATTACAAACGTCTGACAAAAGTAAAAAATGTAAATTTCTGATTTCAACCAAACATGCTAGAAATGCTCCAATTGAGCTAATTAGCTTATTGTGAGAATATTACAAACGTCTGACAAAACTGAAAAATAGATATTTCCAATTTCAACCAAACATGCTAGAAAGGCTCCAATTGAGCTAATTAGCTTATTGTGAAAATATTGCAATTGTCTGACAAAAGTGAAAAATGTAAATTTCCAATTTCAACCAAACATGCTAGAAATGCTCCAATTGAGCTAATTAGCTTATTGTGAAAATATTGCAATTGTCTGACAAAAGTGAAAAATGTAAATTTCCAATTTCAACCAAACATGCTAAAAATGTTCCAATTGAGCTAATTAGCTTATTGTGAGAATATTGCAATTGTCTGACAAAAGTGAAAAATGCAAATTTCCAATTTCAACCAAACATGCTAGAAATGCTCAAATTGAGCTAATTAGCTTATTGTGAGAATATTACAAACGTCTGACAAAACTGAAAAATGTAAATTTCCAATTTCAACCAAACATGCTAGAAATGTTCCCATTGAGCTAATTAGCTTATTGTGAGAATATTGCAATTGTCTGACAAAAGTGAAAAATGTAAATTTCCAATTTCAACCAAACATGCTAGAAATGCTCCAATTGAGCTAATTAGCTTATTGTGAGAATATTACAAACGTCTGACAAAACTGAAAAAATGTAAATTTCCAATTTCAACCAAACATGCTAGAAATGCTCCAATTGAGCTAATTAGCTTATTGAGAGAATATTGCAATTGTCTGACAAAAGCGAAAAATGCAAATTTCCAATTTCAACTAAACATGCTAGAAATGCTCAAATTGAGCTAATTAGCTTATTGTGAGAATATTACAAACGTCTGACAAAAGTGAAAAATTTATAATTCCAATTTCAATCAAACATGCTAGAAATGCTCCAGTTGCGCAAATAAGCCTACTGTAAGAATTTTAAAAACGTCTGACAAAACTGAAAATTTAAATTTTCAATTTCAACCAAACATAATAGATATGCTCTAATTGAGCTAATTAGCTTATTGTGAGAATATTACAAACGTCTGACAAAACTGAAAAATGTAAATTTCCAATTTCAACCAAACATGCTAGAAATGCTCAAATTGAGCTAATTAGCTTATTGTGAGAATATTGCAATTGTCTGACAAAAGTGAAAAATGTAAATTTCCAATTTCAACCAAACATGCTAGAAATGCTCCAATTGAGCTAATTAGCTTATTGTGAGAATATTACAAACGTCTGACAAAACTGAAAAATGTAAACTTCCAATTTCAACCAAACATGCTAGAAATGCTCCAATTCCGCAAATAAGCCTACTGTAAGAATTTTACAAACGTCTGACAAAGCTGAAAAATGTAAATTTCCAATTTCAACCAAACATGCTAGAAATGCTCCAATTGAGCTAATTAGCTTATTGATAGAATATTGCAATTGTCTGACAAAAGTGAAAAATGCAAATTTCCAATTTCAACTAAACATGCTAGAAATGCTCCAATTGAGCTAATTAGCTTATTTTGAGAATATTACAAACGTCTGACAAAACTGAAAAATGTAAATTTCCAATTTCAACCAAACATGCTAGAAATGCTCCAAATTCGGAAATAAGCTTACTGTAAGAAGTGTACAAACGTCTGACAAAACTGAAAAATGTAAATTTCCAATTTCAACCAAACATGCTAAAAATGCTCCAATTGAGCTAATTAGCTTATTGAGAGAATATTGCAATTGTCTGACAAAAGTGAAAAATGCAAATTTCCAATTTCAACCAAACATGCTAGAAATGCTCCAATTGAGCTAATTAGCTTATTGTGAGAATATTACAAACGTCTGACAAAACTGAAAAATGCAAATTTCCAATTTCAACCAAACATGCTAGAAAGGCTCCAATTGAGCTAATTAGCTTATTGTGAGAATATTGCAATTGTCTGACAAAAGCGAAAAATGTAAATTTCCAATTTCAACCAAACATGTTAGAAATGCTCCAATTGAGCTAATTAGCTTATTGTGAGAATATTACAAACGTCTGACAAAAGTGAAAAATGTAAATTTCCAATTTCAACCAAACATGCTAGAAATGCTCCAATTGAGCTAATTAGCTTATTGTGAGAATATTACAAACGTCTGACAAAACAGAAAAATGTAAATTTCCAATTTCAACCAAACATGCTAGAAATGCTCCAATTGAGCTAATTAGCTTATTGTGAGAATATTACAAACGTCTGACAAAAGTAAAAAATGTAAATTTCTGATTTCAACCAAACATGCTAGAAATACTCCAATTGAGCTAATTAGCTTATTGTGAGAATATTACAAACGTCTGACAAAAGTAAAAAATGTAAATTTCTGATTTCAACCAAACATGCTAGAAATGCTCCAATTGAGCTAATTAGCTTATTGTGAGAATATTACAAACGTCTGACAAAAGTGAAAAATAGAAATTTCCAATTTCAACCAAACATGCTAGAAAGGCTCCAATTGAGCTAATTAGCTTATTGTGAAAATATTGCAATTGTCTGACAAAAGTGAAAAATGTAAATTTCCAATTTCAACCAAACATGCTAGAAATGCTCCAATTGAGCTAATTAGCTTATTGTGAAAATATTGCAATTGTCTGACAAAAGTGAAAAATGTAAATTTCCAATTTCAACCAAACATGCTAGAAATGCTCCAATTGAGCTAATTAGCTTATTGTGAGAATATTACAAACGTCTGACCAAACTGAAAAATGTAAATTTCCAATTTCAACCAAACAAGCTAGAAATGCTCCAATTGAGCTAATTAGCTTATTGTGAGAATATTACAAACGTCTGACAAAACTGAAAAAAAGAAATTTCCAATTTCAACCAAACATGCTAGAAATGCTCCAATTGAGCTAATTAGCTTATTGATAGAATATTGCAATTGTCTGACAAAACTGAAAAATGTAAATTTCTAATTTCAACCAAACATGCTAGAAATGCTCCAATTGAGCTAATTAGCTTATTGTTAGAATATTACAAACGTCTGACAAAACTGAAAAATGTAAATTTCCAATTTCAACCAAACATGCTAGAAATGCTCCAATTGAGCTAATTAGCTTATTGTGAGAATATTACAAACGTCTGACAAAAGTAAAAAATGTAAATTTCTGATTTCAACCAAACATGCTAGAAATGCTCCAATTGAGCTAATTAGCTTATTGTGAGAATATTACAAACGTCTGACAAAACTGAAAAATGTAAATTTCCAATTTCAACCAAACATGCTAGAAATGCTCCAATTGAGCTAATTAGCTTATTGTGAGAATATTGCAATTGTCTGACAAAAGTGAAAAATGTAAATTTCCAATTTCAACCAAACATGCTAGAAATGTTCCAATTGAGCTAATTAGCTTATTGTGAGAATATTGCAATTGTCTGACAAAAGTGAAAAATGTAAATTTCCAATTTCAACCAAACATGCTAGAAATGCTCCAATTGAGCTAATTAGCTTATTGTGAGAATATTACAAACGTCTGACAAAATTGAAAAATTTATAATTCCAATTTCAATCAAACATGCTAGAAATGCTCCAATTGCGCAAATAAGCCTACTGTAAGAATTTTACAAACGTCTGACAAAACTGAAAATTTAAATTTTCAATTTCAACCAAACATGCTAGAAATGCTCCAATTGAGCTAATTAGCTTATTGTGAGAATATTGCAATTGTTTGACAAAAGTGAAAAATGTAAACTTCCAATTTCAACCAAACATGCTAGAAATGCTCCAATTGAGCTAATTAGCTTATTGTGAGAATATTACAAACGTCTGACAAAACTGAAAAATGTAAATTTCCAATTTCAACCAAACATGCTAGAAAGGCTCCAATTGAGCTAATTAGCTTATTGTGAGAATATTGCAATTGTCTGACAAAAGCGAAAAATGTAAATTTCCAATTTCAACCAAACATGTTAGAAATGCTCCAATTGAGCTAATTAGCTCATTGTGAAAATATTGCAATTGTCTGACAAAAGTGAAAAATGTAAATTTCCAATTTGAACCAAACATGCTAGAAATGTTCCAATTGAGCTAATTAGCTTATTGTGAGAATATTGCAATTGTCTGACAAAAGCGAAAAATGTAAATTTCCAATTTCAACCAAACATGCTAGAAATACTCCAATTGAGCTAATTAGCTTATTGTGAGAATATTACAAACGTCTGACAAAAGTAAAAAATGAAAATTTCTGATTTCAACCAAACATGCTAGAAATGCTTCAATTGAGCTAATTAGCTTATTGTGAGAATATTACAAACGTCTGACAAAACTGAAAAATAGAAATTTCCAATTTCAACCAAACATGCTAGAAAGGCTCCAATTGAGCTAATTAGCTTATTGTGAAAATATTGCAATTGTCTGACAAAAGTGAAAAATGTAAATTTCCAATTTCAACCAAACATGCTAGAAATGCTCCAATTGAGCTAATTAGCTCATTGTGAAAATATTGCAATTGTCTGACAAAAGTGAAAAATGTAAATTTCCAATTTGAACCAAACATGCTAGAAATGTTCCAATTGAGCTAATTAGCTTATTGTGAGAATATTGCAATTGTCTGACAAGAGTGAAAAATGCAAATTTCCAATTTCAACCAAACATGCTAGAAATGCTCCAATTGAGCTAAATAGCTTATTGTGAGAATATTACAAACGTCTGACAAAACTGAAAAATGTAAATTTTCAATTTCAACCAAACATGCTAGAAATGCTCCAATTGAGCTAATTAGCTTATTGTGAGAATATTACAAACGTCCGACAAAAGTGAAAAATGTAAATTTCCAATTTGAACCAAACATGCTAGAAATGCTCAAATTGAGCTAATTAGCTTATTGTGAGAATATTACAAACGTCTGACAAAACTGAAAAATGTAAATTTCCAATTTCAACCAAACATGCTAGAAATGCTCCAATTGAGCTAATTAGCTTATTGTGAGAATATTACAAACGTCTGACAAAACTGAAAAAATGTAAATTTCCAATTTCAACCAAACATGCTAGAAATGCTCCAATTGAGCTAATTAGCTTATTGAGAGAATATTGCAATTGTCTGACAAAAGCGAAAAATGCAAATTTCCAATTTCAACTAAACATGCTAGAAATGCTCAAATTGAGCAAATTAGCTTATTGTGAGAATATTACAAACGTCTGACAAAAGTGAAAAATTTATAATTCCAATTTCAATCAAACATGCTAGAAATGCTCCATTTGAGCTAATTAGCTTTTTGTGAGAATATTACAAACGTCTGACAAAACTGATAAATGTAAATTTCCAATTTCAACCAAACATGCTAGAAATGCTCCAATTGAGCTAATTAGCTTATTGTGAGAATATTACAAACGTCTGACAAAACTGAAAAATGTAAGTTTCCAATTTTAACCAAACATGCTAGAAATGCTCCAATTGAGCTAATTAGCTTATTGTGAGAATATTACAAACGTCTGACAAAACTGAAAAATGTAAATTTCCAATTTCAACCAAACATGCTAGAAATGCTCCAATTGAGCTAATTAGCTTATTGTGAGAATATTACAAACGTATGACAAAACTGAAAAATGTAAATTTCCAATTTCAACTAAACATGCTAGAAATGCTCCAATTGAGCTAATTAGCTTATTGTGAGAATATTGCAATTGTCTGACAAAAATGAAAAATGTAAATTTCCAATTTCAACCAAACATGCTAGAAATGCTCCAATTGAGCTAATTAGCTTATTGTGAGAATATTGCAATTGTTTGACTAAAGTGAAAAATGTAAAGTTCCAATTTCAACCAAACATGCTAGAAATGCTCCAATTGAGCTAATTAGCTTATTGTGAGAATATTACAAACGTCTGACAAAACTGAAAAATGTAAATTTCCAATTTCAACCAAACATGCTAGAAATGCTCCAATTGAGCTAATTAGCTTATTGTGAGAATATTACAAACGTCTGACAAAGCTGAAAAATGTAAATTTCCAATTTCAACCAAACATGCTAGAAATGCTCCAATTGAGCTAATTAGCTTATTGTGAGAATATTGCAATTGTCTGACAAAAGTGAAAAATGTAAATTTCCAATTTCAACCAAACATGCTAGAAATGCTCCAATTGAGCTAATTAGCTTATTGTGAGAATATTACAAAAGTCTGACAAAACTGAAAAATGTAAACTTCCAATTTAAACCAAACATGCTAGAAATGCTCAAATTGCGCAAATAAGCCTACTGTAAGAATTTTACAAACGTCTGACAAAGCTGAAAAATGTAAATTTCCAATTTCAACCAAACATGCTAGAAATGCTCCAATTGAGCTAATTAGCTTATTGAGAGAATATTGCAATTGTCTGACAAAAGTGAAAAATGCAAATTTCCAATTTCAACTAAACATGCTAGAAATGCTCTAATTGAGCTAATTAGCTTATTTTGAGAATATTACAAACGTCTGACAAAACTGAAAAATGTAAATTTCCAATTTCAACCAAACATGCTAGAAATGCTCCAAATTAGGAAATAAGCTTACTGTAAGAAGTGTACAAACGTCTGACAAAACTGAAAAATGTAAATTTCCAATTTCAACCAAACATGCTAAAAATGCTCCAATTGAGCTAATTAGCTTATTGAGAGAATATTGCAATTGTCTGACAAAAGTGAAAAATGAAAATTTCCAATTTCAACCAAACATGCTAGAAATGCTCCAATTGAGCTAATTAGCTTATTGTGAGAATATTACAAACGTCTGACAAAACTGAAAAATGTAAATTTTCAATTTCAACCAAACATGCTAGAATTGCTCCAATTGAGCTAATTAGCTTATTGTGAGAATATTACAAACGTCCGACAAAAGTGAAAAATGTAAATTTCCAATTTGAACCAAACATGCTAGAAATGCTCAAATTGAGCTAATTAGCTTATTGTGAGAATATTACAAACGTCTGACAAAACTGAAAAATGTAAATTTCCAATTTCAACCAAACATGCTAGAAATGCTCCAATTGTGCTAATTAGCTTATTGTGAGAATATTACAAACGTCTGACCAAACTGAAAAATGTAAATTTCCAATTTCAACCAAACAAGCTAGAAATGCTCCAATTGAGCTAATTAGCTTATTGTGAGAATATTACAAACGTCTGACAAAACTGAAAAATGTAAATTGCCAATTTCAACCAAACATGCTAGAAATGCTCCAATTGAGCTAATTAGCTTATTGTGAGAATATTGCAATTGTCTGACAAGAGCGAAAAATGTAAATTTCCAATTTCAACCAAACATGCTAGAAATACTCCAATTGAGCTAATTAGCTTATTGTGAGAATATTACAAACGTCTGACAAAAGTAAAAAATGTAAATTTCTGATTTCAACCAAACATGCTAGAAATGCTCCAATTGAGCTAATTAGCTTATTGTGAGAATATTACAAACGTCTGACAAAACTGAAAAATAGATATTTCCAATTTCAACCAAACATGCTAGAAAGGCTCCAATTGAGCTAATTAGCTTATTGTGAAAATATTGCAATTGTCTGACAAAAGTGAAAAATGTAAATTTCCAATTTCAACCAAACATGCTAGAAATGCTCCAATTGAGCTAATTAGCTTATTGTGAAAATATTGCAATTGTCTGACAAAAGTGAAAAATGTAAATTTCCAATTTCAACCAAACATGCTAAAAATGTTCCAATTGAGCTAATTAGCTTATTGTGAGAATATTGCAATTGTCTGACAAAAGTGAAAAATGCAAATTTCCAATTTCAACCAAACATGCTAGAAATGCTCAAATTGAGCTAATTAGCTTATTGTGAGAATATTACAAACGTCTGGCAAAACTGAAAAATGTAAATTTCCAATTTCAACCAAACATGCTAGAAATGTTCCCATTGAGCTAATTAGCTTATTGTGAGAATATTGCAATTGTCTGACAAAAGTGAAAAATGTAAATTTCCAATTTCAACCAAACATGCTAGAAATGCTCCAATTGAGCTAATTAGCTTATTGTGAGAATATTACAAACGTCTGACAAAACTGAAAAAATGTAAATTTCCAATTTCAACCAAACATGCTAGAAATGCTCCAATTGAGCTAATTAGCTTATTGAGAGAATATTGCAATTGTCTGACAAAAGCGAAAAATGCAAATTTCCAATTTCAACTAAACATGCTAGAAATGCTCAAATTGAGCTAATTAGCTTATTGTGAGAATATTACAAACGTCTGACAAAAGTGAAAAATTTATAATTCCAATTTCAATCAAACATGCTAGAAATGCTCCAGTTGCGCAAATAAGCCTACTGTAAGAATTTTAAAAACGTCTGACAAAACTGAAAATTTAAATTTTCAATTTCAACCAAACATAATAGATATGCTCCAATTGAGCTAATTAGCTTATTGTGAGAATATTACAAACGTCTGACAAAACTGAAAAATGTAAATTTCCAATTTCAACCAAACATGCTAGAAATGCTCAAATTGAGCTAATTAGCTTATTGTGAGAATATTGCAATTGTCTGACAAAAGTGAAAAATGTAAATTTCCAATTTCAACCAAACATGCTAGAAATGCTCCAATTGAGCTAATTAGCTTATTGTGAGAATATTACAAACGTCTGACAAAACTGAAAAATGTAAACTTCCAATTTCAACCAAACATGCTAGAAATGCTCCAATTCCGCAAATAAGCCTACTGTAAGAATTTTACAAACGTCTGACAAAGCTGAAAAATGTAAATTTCCAATTTCAACCAAACATGCTAGAAATGCTCCAATTGAGCTAATTAGCTTATTGATAGAATATTGCAATTGTCTGACAAAAGTGAAAAATGCAAATTTCCAATTTCAACTAAACATGCTAGAAATGCTCCAATTGAGCTAATTAGCTTATTTTGAGAATATTACAAACGTCTGACAAAACTGAAAAATGTAAATTTCCAATTTCAACCAAACATGCTAGAAATGCTCCAAATTCGGAAATAAGCTTACTGTAAGAAGTGTACAAACGTCTGACAAAACTGAAAAATGTAAATTTCCAATTTCAACCAAACATGCTAAAAATGCTCCAATTGAGCTAATTAGCTTATTGAGAGAATATTGCAATTGTCTGACAAAAGTGAAAAATGCAAATTTCCAATTTCAACCAAACATGCTAGAAATGCTCCAATTGAGCTAATTAGCTTATTGTGAGAATATTACAAACGTCTGACAAAACTGAAAAATGTAAATTTCCAATTTCAACCAAACATGCTAGAAAGGCTCCAATTGAGCTAATTAGCTTATTGTGAGAATATTGCAATTGTCTGACAAAAGCGAAAAATGTAAATTTCCAATTTCAACCAAACATGTTAGAAATGCTCCAATTGAGCTAATTAGCTTATTGTGAGAATATTACAAACGTCTGACAAAAGTGAAAAATGTAAATTTCCAATTTCAACCAAACATGCTAGAAATGCTCCAATTGAGCTAATTAGCTTATTGTGAGAATATTACAAACGTCTGACAAAACAGAAAAATGTAAATTTCCAATTTCAACCAAACATGCTAGAAATGCTCCAATTGAGCTAATTAGCTTATTGTGAGAATATTACAAACGTCTGACAAAAGTAAAAAATGTAAATTTCTGATTTCAACCAAACATGCTAGAAATACTCCAATTGAGCTAATTAGCTTATTGTGAGAATATTACAAACGTCTGACAAAAGTAAAAAATGTAAATTTCTGATTTCAACCAAACATGCTAGAAATGCTCCAATTGAGCTAATTAGCTTATTGTGAGAATATTACAAACGTCTGACAAAAGTAAAAAATGTAAATTTCTGATTTCAACCAAACATGTTAGAAATGCTCCAATTGAGCTAATTAGCTTATTGTGAGAATATTACAAACGTCTGACAAAACTGAAAAATAGAAATTTCCAATTTCAACCAAACATGCTAGAAAGGCTCCAATTGAGCTAATTAGCTTATTGTGAAAATATTGCAATTGTCTGACAAAAGTGAAAAATGTAAATTTCCAATTTCAACCAAACATGCTAGAAATGCTCCAATTGAGCTAATTAGCTTATTGTGAAAATATTGCAATTGTCTGACAAAAGTGAAAAATGTAAATTTCCAATTTCAACCAAACATGCTAGAAATGCTCCAATTGAGCTAATTAGCTTATTGTGAGAATATTACAAACGTCTGACCAAACTGAAAAATGTAAATTTCCAATTTCAACCAAACAAGCTAGAAATGCTCCAATTGAGCTAATTAGCTTATTGTGAGAATATTACAAACGTCTGACAAAACTGAAAAAAAGAAATTTCCAATTTCAACCAAACATGCTAGAAATGCTCCAATTGAGCTAATTAGCTTATTGATAGAATATTGCAATTGTCTGACAAAACTGAAAAATGTAAATTTCCAATTTCAACCAAACATGCTAGAAATGCTCCAATTGAGCTAATTAGCTTATTGTTAGAATATTACAAACGTCTGACAAAACTGAAAAATGTAAATTTCCAATTTCAACCAAACATGCTAGAAATGCTCCAATTGAGCTAATTAGCTTATTGTGAGAATATTACAAACGTCTGACAAAAGTAAAAAATGTAAATTTCTGATTTCAACCAAACATGCTAGAAATGCTCCAATTGAGCTAATTAGCTTATTGTGAGAATATTACAAACGTCTGACAAAACTGAAAAATGTAAATTTCCAATTTCAACCAAACATGCTAGAAATGCTCCAATTGAGCTAATTAGCTTATTGTGAGAATATTGCAATTGTCTGACAAAAGTGAAAAATGTAAATTTCCAATTTCAACCAAACATGCTAGAAATGTTCCAATTGAGCTAATTAGCTTATTGTGAGAATATTGCAATTGTCTGACAAAAGTGAAAAATGTAAATTTCCAATTTCAACCAAACTTGCTAGAAATGCTCCAATTGAGCTAATTAGCTTATTGTGAGAATATTACAAACGTCTGACAAAATTGAAAAATTTATAATTCCAATTTCAATCAAACATGCTAGAAATGCTCTAATTGCGCAAATAAGCCTACTGTAAGAATTTTACAAACGTCTGACAAAACTGAAAATTTAAATTTTCAATTTCAACCAAACATGCTAGAAATGCTCCAATTGAGCTAATTAGCTTATTGTGAGAATATTGCAATTGTTTGACAAAAGTGAAAAATGTAAACTTCCAATTTCAACCAAACATGCTAGAAAGGCTCCAATTGAGCTAATTAGCTTATTGTGAAAATATTGCAATTGTCTGACAAAAGTGAAAAATGTAAATTTCCAATTTCAACCAAACATGCTAGAAATGCTCCAATTGAGCTAATTAGCTCATTGTGAAAATATTGCAATTGTCTGACAAAAGTGAAAAATGTAAATTTCCAATTTGAACCAAACATGCTAGAAATGTTCCAATTGAGCTAATTAGCTTATTGTGAGAATATTGCAATTGTCTGACAAGAGTGAAAAATGCAAATTTCCAATTTCAACCAAACATGCTAGAAATGCTCCAATTGAGCTAAATAGCTTATTGTGAGAATATTACAAACGTCTGACAAAACTGAAAAATGTAAATTTTCAATTTCAACCAAACATGCTAGAAATGCTCCAATTGAGCTAATTAGCTTATTGTGAGAATATTACAAACGTCCGACAAAAGTGAAAAATGTAAATTTCCAATTTGAACCAAACATGCTAGAAATGCTCAAATTGAGCTAATTAGCTTATTGTGAGAATATTACAAACGTCTGACAAAACTGAAAAATGTAAATTTCCAATTTCAACCAAACATGCTAGAAATGCTCCAATTGAGCTAATTAGCTTATTGTGAGAATATTACAAACGTCTGACAAAACTGAAAAAATGTAAATTTCCAATTTCAACCAAACATGCTAGAAATGCTCCAATTGAGCTAATTAGCTTATTGAGAGAATATTGCAATTGTCTGACAAAAGCGAAAAATGCAAATTTCCAATTTCAACTAAACATGCTAGAAATGCTCAAATTGAGCAAATTAGCTTATTGTGAGAATATTACAAACGTCTGACAAAAGTGAAAAATTTATAATTCCAATTTCAATCAAACATGCTAGAAATGCTCCATTTGAGCTAATTAGCTTTTTGTGAGAATATTACAAACGTCTGACAAAACTGATAAATGTAAATTTCCAATTTCAACCAAACATGCTAGAAATGCTCCAATTGAGCTAATTAGCTTATTGTGAGAATATTACAAACGTCTGACAAAACTGAAAAATGTAAGTTTCCAATTTTAACCAAACATGCTAGAAATGCTCCAATTGAGCTAATTAGCTTATTGTGAGAATATTACAAACGTCTGACAAAACTGAAAAATGTAAATTTCCAATTTCAA
Source organism: Watersipora subatra (assembly GCF_963576615.1). Taxonomy (NCBI): domain Eukaryota; kingdom Metazoa; phylum Bryozoa; class Gymnolaemata; order Cheilostomatida; family Watersiporidae; genus Watersipora; species Watersipora subatra. The sequence continues at coordinate 275,373 of NW_027045273.1, forward strand.
CCAAACATGCTAGAAATGCTCCAATTGAGCTAATTAGCTTATTGTGAGAATATTACAAACGTATGACAAAACTGAAAAATGTAAATTTCCAATTTCAACTAAACATGCTAGAAATGCTCCAATTGAGCTAATTAGCTTATTGTGAGAATATTGCAATTGTCTGACAAAAATGAAAAATGTAAATTTCCAATTTCAACCAAACATGCTAGAAATGCTCCAATTGAGCTAATTAGCTTATTGTGAGAATATTACAAACGTCTGACAAAACTGAAAAATGTAAATTTCCAATTTCAACCAAACATGCTAGAAATGCTCCAATTGAGCTAATTAGCTTATTGTGAGAATATTACAAACGTCTGACAAAGCTGAAAAATGTAAATTTCCAATTTCAACCAAACATGCTAGAAATGCTCCAATTGAGCTAATTAGCTTATTGTGAGAATATTGCAATTGTCTGACAAAAGTGAAAAATGTAAATTTCCAATTTCAACCAAACATGCTAGAAATGCTCCAATTGAGCTAATTAGCTTATTGTGAGAATATTACAAAAGTCTGACAAAACTGAAAAATGTAAACTTCCAATTTAAACCAAACATGCTAGAAATGCTCAAATTGCGCAAATAAGCCTACTGTAAGAATTTTACAAACGTCTGACAAAGCTGAAAAATGTAAATTTCCAATTTCAACCAAACATGCTAGAAATGCTCCAATTGAGCTAATTAGCTTATTGAGAGAATATTGCAATTGTCTGACAAAAGTGAAAAATGCAAATTTCCAATTTCAACTAAACATGCTAGAAATGCTCTAATTGAGCTAATTAGCTTATTTTGAGAATATTACAAACGTCTGACAAAACTGAAAAATGTAAATTTCCAATTTCAACCAAACATGCTAGAAATGCTCCAAATTAGGAAATAAGCTTACTGTAAGAAGTGTACAAACGTCTGACAAAACTGAAAAATGTAAATTTCCAATTTCAACCAAACATGCTAAAAATGCTCCAATTGAGCTAATTAGCTTATTGAGAGAATATTGCAATTGTCTGACAAAAGTGAAAAATGAAAATTTCCAATTTCAACCAAACATGCTAGAAATGCTCCAATTGAGCTAATTAGCTTATTGTGAGAATATTACAAACGTCTGACAAAACTGAAAAATGTAAATTTTCAATTTCAACCAAACATGCTAGAATTGCTCCAATTGAGCTAATTAGCTTATTGTGAGAATATTACAAACGTCCGACAAAAGTGAAAAATGTAAATTTCCAATTTGAACCAAACATGCTAGAAATGCTCAAATTGAGCTAATTAGCTTATTGTGAGAATATTACAAACGTCTGACAAAACTGAAAAATGTAAATTTCCAATTTCAACCAAACATGCTAGAAATGCTCCAATTGTGCTAATTAGCTTATTGTGAGAATATTACAAACGTCTGACCAAACTGAAAAATGTAAATTTCCAATTTCAACCAAACAAGCTAGAAATGCTCCAATTGAGCTAATTAGCTCATTGTGAGAATATTACAAACGTCTGACAAAACTGAAAAATGTAAATTGCCAATTTCAACCAAACATGCTAGAAATGCTCCAATTGAGCTAATTAGCTTATTGTGAGAATATTGCAATTGTCTGACAAGAGCGAAAAATGTAAATTTCCAATTTCAACCAAACATGCTAGAAATACTCCAATTGAGCTAATTAGCTTATTGTGAGAATATTACAAACGTCTGACAAAAGTAAAAAATGTAAATTTCTGATTTCAACCAAACATGCTAGAAATGCTCCAATTGAGCTAATTAGCTTATTGTGAGAATATTACAAACGTCTGACAAAACTGAAAAATAGATATTTCCAATTTCAACCAAACATGCTAGAAAGGCTCCAATTGAGCTAATTAGCTTATTGTGAAAATATTGCAATTGTCTGACAAAAGTGAAAAATGTAAATTTCCAATTTCAACCAAACATGCTAGAAATGCTCCAATTGAGCTAATTAGCTTATTGTGAAAATATTGCAATTGTCTGACAAAAGTGAAAAATGTAAATTTCCAATTTCAACCAAACATGCTAAAAATGTTCCAATTGAGCTAATTAGCTTATTGTGAGAATATTGCAATTGTCTGACAAAAGTGAAAAATGCAAATTTCCAATTTCAACCAAACATGCTAGAAATGCTCAAATTGAGCTAATTAGCTTATTGTGAGAATATTACAAACGTCTGACAAAACTGAAAAATGTAAATTTCCAATTTCAACCAAACATGCTAGAAATGTTCCCATTGAGCTAATTAGCTTATTGTGAGAATATTGCAATTGTCTGACAAAAGTGAAAAATGTAAATTTCCAATTTCAACCAAACATGCTAGAAATGCTCCAATTGAGCTAATTAGCTTATTGTGAGAATATTACAAACGTCTGACAAAACTGAAAAAATGTAAATTTCCAATTTCAACCAAACATGCTAGAAATGCTCCAATTGAGCTAATTAGCTTATTGTGAGAATATTGCAATTGTCTGACAAAAGTGAAAAATGTAAATTTCCAATTTCAACCAAACATGCTAGAAATGCTCCAATTGAGCTAATTAGCTTATTGTGAGAATATTACAAAAGTCTGACAAAACTGAAAAATGTAAACTTCCAATTTAAACCAAACATGCTAGAAATGCTCAAATTGCGCAAATAAGCCTACTGTAAGAATTTTACAAACGTCTGACAAAGCTGAAAAATGTAAATTTCCAATTTCAACCAAACATGCTAGAAATGCTCCAATTGAGCTAATTAGCTTATTGAGAGAATATTGCAATTGTCTGACAAAAGTGAAAAATGCAAATTTCCAATTTCAACTAAACATGCTAGAAATGCTCTAATTGAGCTAATTAGCTTATTTTGAGAATATTACAAACGTCTGACAAAACTGAAAAATGTAAATTTCCAATTTCAACCAAACATGCTAGAAATGCTCCAAATTAGGAAATAAGCTTACTGTAAGAAGTGTACAAACGTCTGACAAAACTGAAAAATGTAAATTTCCAATTTCAACCAAACATGCTAAAAATGCTCCAATTGAGCTAATTAGCTTATTGAGAGAATATTGCAATTGTCTGACAAAAGTGAAAAATGAAAATTTCCAATTTCAACCAAACATGCTAGAAATGCTCCAATTGAGCTAATTAGCTTATTGTGAGAATATTACAAACGTCTGACAAAACTGAAAAATGTAAATTTTCAATTTCAACCAAACATGCTAGAATTGCTCCAATTGAGCTAATTAGCTTATTGTGAGAATATTACAAACGTCCGACAAAAGTGAAAAATGTAAATTTCCAATTTGAACCAAACATGCTAGAAATGCTCAAATTGAGCTAATTAGCTTATTGTGAGAATATTACAAACGTCTGACAAAACTGAAAAATGTAAATTTCCAATTTCAACCAAACATGCTAGAAATGCTCCAATTGTGCTAATTAGCTTATTGTGAGAATATTACAAACGTCTGACCAAACTGAAAAATGTAAATTTCCAATTTCAACCAAACAAGCTAGAAATGCTCCAATTGAGCTAATTAGCTCATTGTGAGAATATTACAAACGTCTGACAAAACTGAAAAATGTAAATTGCCAATTTCAACCAAACATGCTAGAAATGCTCCAATTGAGCTAATTAGCTTATTGTGAGAATATTGCAATTGTCTGACAAGAGCGAAAAATGTAAATTTCCAATTTCAACCAAACATGCTAGAAATACTCCAATTGAGCTAATTAGCTTATTGTGAGAATATTACAAACGTCTGACAAAAGTAAAAAATGTAAATTTCTGATTTCAACCAAACATGCTAGAAATGCTCCAATTGAGCTAATTAGCTTATTGTGAGAATATTACAAACGTCTGACAAAACTGAAAAATAGATATTTCCAATTTCAACCAAACATGCTAGAAAGGCTCCAATTGAGCTAATTAGCTTATTGTGAAAATATTGCAATTGTCTGACAAAAGTGAAAAATGTAAATTTCCAATTTCAACCAAACATGCTAGAAATGCTCCAATTGAGCTAATTAGCTTATTGTGAAAATATTGCAATTGTCTGACAAAAGTGAAAAATGTAAATTTCCAATTTCAACCAAACATGCTAAAAATGTTCCAATTGAGCTAATTAGCTTATTGTGAGAATATTGCAATTGTCTGACAAAAGTGAAAAATGCAAATTTCCAATTTCAACCAAACATGCTAGAAATGCTCAAATTGAGCTAATTAGCTTATTGTGAGAATATTACAAACGTCTGACAAAACTGAAAAATGTAAATTTCCAATTTCAACCAAACATGCTAGAAATGTTCCCATTGAGCTAATTAGCTTATTGTGAGAATATTGCAATTGTCTGACAAAAGTGAAAAATGTAAATTTCCAATTTCAACCAAACATGCTAGAAATGCTCCAATTGAGCTAATTAGCTTATTGTGAGAATATTACAAACGTCTGACAAAACTGAAAAAATGTAAATTTCCAATTTCAACCAAACATGCTAGAAATGCTCCAATTGAGCTAATTAGCTTATTGAGAGAATATTGCAATTGTCTGACCAAAAGCGAAAAATGCAAATTTCCAATTTCAACTAAACATGCTAGAAATGCTCAAATTGAGCTAATTAGCTTATTGTGAGAATATTACAAACGTCTGACAAAAGTGAAAAATTTATAATTCCAATTTCAATCAAACATGCTAGAAATGCTCCAGTTGCGCAAATAAGCCTACTGTAAGAATTTTAAAAACGTCTGACAAAACTGAAAATTTAAATTTTCAATTTCAACCAAACATAATAGATATGCTCCAATTGAGCTAATTAGCTTATTGTGAGAATATTACAAACGTCTGACAAAACTGAAAAATGTAAATTTCCAATTTCAACCAAACATGCTAGAAATGCTCCAATTGAGCTAATTAGCTTATTGTGAGAATATTGCAATTGTCTGACAAAAGTGAAAAATGTAAATTTCCAATTTCAACCAAACATGCTAGAAATGCTCCAATTGAGCTAATTAGCTTATTGTGAGAATATTACAAACGTCTGACAAAACTGAAAAATGTAAACTTCCAATTTCAACCAAACATGCTAGAAATGCTCCAATTCCGCAAATAAGCCTACTGTAAGAATTTTACAAACGTCTGACAAAGCTGAAAAATGTAAATTTCCAATTTCAACCAAACATGCTAGAAATGCTCCAATTGAGCTAATTAGCTTATTGATAGAATATTGCAATTGTCTGACAAAAGTGAAAAATGCAAATTTCCAATTTCAACTAAACATGCTAGAAATGCTCCAATTGAGCTAATTAGCTTATTTTGAGAATATTACAAACGTCTGACAAAACTGAAAAATGTAATATTCCAATTTCAACCAAACATGCTAGAAATGCTCCAAATTCGGAAATAAGCTTACTGTAAGAAGTGTACAAACGTCTGACAAAACTGAAAAATGTAAATTTCCAATTTCAACCAAACATGCTAAAAATGCTCCAATTGAGCTAATTAGCTTATTGAGAGAATATTGCAATTGTCTGACAAAAGTGAAAAATGCAAATTTCCAATTTCAACCAAACATGCTAGAAATGCTCCAATTGAGCTAATTAGCTTATTGTGAGAATATTACAAACGTCTGACAAAACTGAAAAATGTAAATTTCCAATTTCAACCAAACATGCTAGAAAGGCTCCAATTGAGCTAATTAGCTTATTGTGAGAATATTGCAATTGTCTGACAAAAGCGAAAAATGTAAATTTCCAATTTCAACCAAACATGTTAGAAATGCTCCAATTGAGCTAATTAGCTTATTGTGAGAATATTACAAACGTCTGACAAAAGTGAAAAATGTAAATTTCCAATTTCAACCAAACATGCTAGAAATGCTCCAATTGAGCTAATTAGCTTATTGTGAGAATATTACAAACGTCTGACAAAACAGAAAAATGTAAATTTCCAATTTCAACCAAACATGCTAGAAATGCTCCAATTGAGCTAATTAGCTTATTGTGAGAATATTACAAACGTCTGACAAAAGTAAAAAATGTAAATTTCTGATTTCAACCAAACATGCTAGAAATACTCCAATTGAGCTAATTAGCTTATTGTGAGAATATTACAAACGTCTGACAAAAGTAAAAAATGTAAATTTCTGATTTCAACCAAACATGCTAGAAATGCTCCAATTGAGCTAATTAGCTTATTGTGAGAATATTACAAACGTCTGACAAAAGTAAAAAATGTAAATTTCTGATTTCAACCAAACATGCTAGAAATGCTCCAATTGAGCTAATTAGCTTATTGTGAGAATATTACAAACGTCTGACAAAACTGAAAAATAGAAATTTCCAATTTCAACCAAACATGCTAGAAAGGCTCCAATTGAGCTAATTAGCTTATTGTGAAAATATTGCAATTGTCTGACAAAAGTGAAAAATGTAAATTTCCAATTTCAACCAAACATGCTAGAAATGCTCCAATTGAGCTAATTAGCTTATTGTGAAAATATTGCAATTGTCTGACAAAAGTGAAAAATGTAAATTTCCAATTTCAACCAAACATGCTAGAAATGCTCCAATTGAGCTAATTAGCTTATTGTGAGAATATTACAAACGTCTGACCAAACTGAAAAATGTAAATTTCCAATTTCAACCAAACAAGCTAGAAATGCTCCAATTGAGCTAATTAGCTTATTGTGAGAATATTACAAACGTCTGACAAAACTGAAAAAAAGAAATTTCCAATTTCAACCAAACATGCTAGAAATGCTCCAATTGAGCTAATTAGCTTATTGATAGAATATTGCAATTGTCTGACAAAACTGAAAAATGTAAATTTCCAATTTCAACCAAACATGCTAGAAATGCTCCAATTGAGCTAATTAGCTTATTGTTAGAATATTACAAACGTCTGACAAAACTGAAAAATGTAAATTTCCAATTTCAACCAAACATGCTAGAAATGCTCCAATTGAGCTAATTAGCTTATCGTGAGAATATTACAAACGTCTGACAAAAGTAAAAAATGTAAATTTCTGATTTCAACCAAACATGCTAGAAATGCTCCAATTGAGCTAATTAGCTTATTGTGAGAATATTACAAACGTCTGACAAAACTGAAAAATGTAAATTTCCAATTTCAACCAAACATGCTAGAAATGCTCCAATTGAGCTAATTAGCTTATTGTGAGAATATTGCAATTGTCTGACAAAAGTGAAAAATGTAAATTTCCAATTTCAACCAAACATGCTAGAAATGTTCCAATTGAGCTAATTAGCTTATTGTGAGAATATTGCAATTGTCTGACAAAAGTGAAAAATGTAAATTTCCAATTTCAACCAAACATGCTAGAAATGCTCCAATTGAGCTAATTAGCTTATTGTGAGAATATTACAAACGTCTGACAAAATTGAAAAATTTATAATTCCAATTTCAATCAAACATGCTAGAAATGCTCCAATTGCGCAAATAAGCCTACTGTAAGAATTTTACAAACGTCTGACAAAACTGAAAATTTAAATTTTCAATTTCAACCAAACATGCTAGAAATGCTCCAATTGAGCTAATTAGCTTATTGTGAGAATATTGCAATTGTTTGACAAAAGTGAAAAATGTAAACTTCCAATTTCAACCAAACATGCTAGAAATGCTCCAATTGAGCTAATTAGCTTATTGTGAGAATATTACAAACGTCTGACAAAACTGAAAAATGTAAATTTCCAATTTCAACCAAACATGCTAGAAAGGCTCCAATTGAGCTAATTAGCTTATTGTGAGAATATTGCAATTGTCTGACAAAAGCGAAAAATGTAAATTTCCAATTTCAACCAAACATGTTAGAAATGCTCCAATTGAGCTAATTAGCTCATTGTGAAAATATTGCAATTGTCTGACAAAAGTGAAAAATGTAAATTTCCAATTTGAACCAAACATGCTAGAAATGTTCCAATTGAGCTAATTAGCTTATTGTGAGAATATTGCAATTGTCTGACAAAAGCGAAAAATGTAAATTTCCAATTTCAACCAAACATGCTAGAAATACTCCAATTGAGCTAATTAGCTTATTGTGAGAATATTACAAACGTCTGACAAAAGTAAAAAATGAAAATTTCTGATTTCAACCAAACATGCTAGAAATGCTTCAATTGAGCTAATTAGCTTATTGTGAGAATATTACAAACGTCTGACAAAACTGAAAAATAGAAATTTCCAATTTCAACCAAACATGCTAGAAAGGCTCCAATTGAGCTAATTAGCTTATTGTGAAAATATTGCAATTGTCTGACAAAAGTGAAAAATGTAAATTTCCAATTTCAACCAAACATGCTAGAAATGCTCCAATTGAGCTAATTAGCTCATTGTGAAAATATTGCAATTGTCTGACAAAAGTGAAAAATGTAAATTTCCAATTTGAACCAAACATGCTAGAAATGTTCCAATTGAGCTAATTAGCTTATTGTGAGAATATTGCAATTGTCTGACAAGAGTGAAAAATGCAAATTTCCAATTTCAACCAAACATGCTAGAAATGCTCCAATTGAGCTAAATAGCTTATTGTGAGAATATTACAAACGTCTGACAAAACTGAAAAATGTAAATTTTCAATTTCAACCAAACATGCTAGAAATGCTCCAATTGAGCTAATTAGCTTATTGTGAGAATATTACAAACGTCCGACAAAAGTGAAAAATGTAAATTTCCAATTTGAACCAAACATGCTAGAAATGCTCAAATTGAGCTAATTAGCTTATTGTGAGAATATTACAAACGTCTGACAAAACTGAAAAATGTAAATTTCCAATTTCAACCAAACATGCTAGAAATGTTCCCATTGAGCTAATTAGCTTATTGTGAGAATATTGCAAACGTCTGACAAAACTGAAAAATGTAAATTTCCAATTTCAACCAAACATGCTAGAAATGCTCCAATTGAGCTAATTAGCTTATTGTGAGAATATTACAAACGTCTGACAAAAGTAAAAAATGTAAATTTCCAATTTCAACCAAACATGCTAGAAATGCTCCAATTGAGCTAATTAGCTTATTGTGAGAATATTGCAATTGTCTGACAAAAGTGAAAAATGTAAATTTCCAATTTCAACCAAACATGCTAGAAATGTTCCAATTGAGCTAATTAGCTTATTGTGAGAATATTGCAATTGTCTGACAAAAGTGAAAAATGTAAATTTCCAATTTCAACCAAACATGCTAGAAATGCTCCAATTGAGCTAATTAGCTTATTGTGAGAATATTACAAACGTCTGACAAAACTGAAAAATGTAAATTTCCAATTTCAACCAAACATGCTAGAAATGCTCCAATTGAGCTAATTAGCTTATTGTGAGAATATTACAAACGTCTGACAAAAGTGAAAAATTTATAATTCCAATTTCAATCAAACTTGCTAGAAATGCTCCAATTGCGCAAATAAGCCTACTGTAAGAATTTTACAAACGTCTGACAAAACTGAAAATTTAAATTTTCAATTTCAACCAAACATGCTAGAAATGCTCCAATTGAGCTAATTAGCTTATTGTGAGAATATTGCAATTGTTTGACAAAAGTGAAAAATGTAAACTTCCAATTTCAACCAAACATGCTAGAAATGCTCCAATTGAGCTAATTAGCTTATTGTGAGAATATTACAAACGTCTGACAAAACTGAAAAATGTAAATTTCCAATTTCAACCAAACATGCTAGAAAGGCTCCAATTGAGCTAATTAGCTTATTGTGAGAATATTGCAATTGTCTGACAAAAGCGAAAAATGTAAATTTCCAATTTCAACCAAACATGTTAGAAATGCTCCAATTGAGCTAATTAGCTTATTGTGAGAATATTACAAACGTCTGACAAAAGTGAAAAATGTAAATTTCCAATTTCAACCAAACATGCTAGAAATGCTCCAATTGAGCTAATTAGCTTATTGTGAGAATATTACAAACGTCTGACAAAACTGAAAAATGTAAATTTCCAATTTCAACCAAACATGCTAGAAATGCTCCAATTGAGCTAATTAGCTTATTGTGAGAATATTGCAATTGTCTGACAAAAGCGAAAAATGTAAATTTCCAATTTCAACCAAACATGCTAGAAATACTCCAATTGAGCTAATTAGCTTATTGTGAGAATATTACAAACGTCTGACAAAAGTAAAAAATGTAAATTTCCAATTTCAACCAAACATGCTAGAAATGTTCCAATTGAGCTAATTAGCTTATTGTGAGAATATTGCAATTGTCTGACAAAACTGAAAAATGTAAATTTTCAATTTCAACCAAACATGCTAGAAATGCTCCAATTGAGCTAATTAGCTTATTGTGAGAATATTACAAACGTCCGACAAAAGTGAAAAATGTAAATTTCCAATTTGAACCAAACATGATAGAAATGCTCAAATTGAGCTAATTAGCTTATTGTCAGAATATTACAAACGTCTGACAAAACTGAAAAATGTAAATTTCCAATTTCAACCAAACATGCTAGAAATGTTCCCATTGAGCTAATTAGCTTATTGTGAGAATATTGCAATTGTCTGACAAAAGTGAAAAATGTAAATTTCCAATTTCAACCAAACATGCTAGAAATGCTCCAATTGAGCTAATTAGCTTATTGTGAGAATATTACAAACGTCTGACAAAACTGAAAAAATGTAAATTTCCAATTTCAACCAAACATGCTAAAAATGCTCCAATTGAGCTAATTAGCTTATTGAGAGAATATTGCAATTGTCTGACAAAAGTGAAAAATGTAAATTTCCAATTTCAACCAAACATGCTAGAAATGCTCCAAATTCGGAAATAAGCTTACTGTAAGAAGTGTACAAACGTCTGACAAAACTGAAAAATGTAAATTTCCAATTTCAACCAAACATGCTAAAAATGCTCCAATTGAGCTAATTAGCTTATTGAGAGAATATTGCAATTGTCTGACAAAAGTGAAAAATGCAAATTTCCAATTTCAACCAAACATGCTAGAAATGCTCCAATTGAGCTAATTAGCTTATTGTGAGAATATTACAAACGTCTGACAAAACTGAAAAATGTAAATTTCCAATTTCAACCAAACATGCTAGAAATGCTCCAATTGAGCTAATTAGCTTATTGTGAGAATATTACAAACGTCTGACCAAACTGAAAAATGTAAATTTCCAATTTCAACCAAACAAGCTAGAAATGCTCCAATTGAGCTAATTAGCTTATTTTGAGAATATTACAAACGTCTGACAAAACTGAAAAATGTAAATTGCCAATTTCAACCAAACATGCTAGAAATGCTCCAATTGAGCTAATTAGCTTATTGTGAGAATATTGCAATTGTCTGACAAGAGCGAAAAATGTAAATTTCCAATTTCAACCAAACATGCTAGAAATACTCCAATTGAGCTAATTAGCTTATTGTGAGAATATTACAAACGTCTGACAAAAGTAAAAAATGTAAATTTCTGATTTCAACCAAACATGCTAGAAATGCTCCAATTGAGCTAATTAGCTTATTGTGAGAATATTACAAACGTCTGACAAAACTGAAAAATAGAAATTTCCAATTTCAACCAAACATGCTAGAAAGGCTCCAATTGAGCTAATTAGCTTATTGTGAAAATATTGCAATTGTCTGACAAAAGTGAAAAATGTAAATTTCCAATTTCAACCAAACATGCTAGAAATGCTCCAATTGAGCTAATTAGCTTATTGTGAAAATATTGCAATTGTCTGACAAAAGTGAAAAATGTAAATTTCCAATTTCAACCAAACATGCTAGAAATGTTCCAATTGAGCTAATTAGCTTATTGTGAGAATATTGCAATTGTCTGACAAAAGTGAAAAATGCAAATTTCCAATTTCAACCAAACATGCTAGAAATGCTCAAATTGAGCTAATTAGCTTATTGTGAGAATATTACAAACGTCTGACAAAACTGAAAAATGTAAATTTCCAATTTCAACCAAACATGCTAGAAATGTTCCCATTGAGCTAATTAGCTTATTGTGAGAATATTGCAATTGTCTGACAAAAGTGAAAAATGTAAATTTCCAATTTCAACCAAACATGCTAGAAATGCTCCAATTGAGCTAATTAGCTTATTGAGAGAATATTGCAATTGTCTGACAAAAGCGAAAAATGCAAATTTCCAATTTCAACTAAACATGCTAGAAATGATCAAATTGAGCTAATTAGCTTATTGTGAGAATATTACAAACGTCTGACAAAAGTGAAAAATTTATAATTCCAATTTCAATCAAACATGCTAGAAATGCTCCAATTGCGCAAATAAGCCTACTGTAAGAATTTTAAAAACGTCTGACAAAACTGAAAATTTAAATTTTCAATTTCAACCAAACATGCTAGATATGCTCCAATTGAGCTAATTAGCTTATTGTGAGAATATTACAAACGTCTGACAAAACTGAAAAATGTAAATTTCCAATTTCAACCAAACATGCTAGAAATGCTCAAATTGAGCTAATTAGCTTATTGTGAGAATATTGCAATTGTCTGACAAAAGTGAAAAATGTAAATTTCCAATTTCAACCAAACATGCTAGAAATGCTCCAATTGAGCTAATTAGCTTATTGTGAGAATATTACAAACGTCTGACAAAACTGAAAAATGTAAACTTCCAATTTCAAGCAAACATGCTAGAAATGCTCCAATTGCGCAAATAAGCCTACTGTAAGAATTTTACAAACGTCTGACAAAGCTGAAAAATGTAAATTTCCAATTTCAACCAAACATGCTAGAAATGCTCCAATTGAGCTAATTAGCTTATTGATAGAATATTGCAATTGTCTGACAAAAGTGAAAAATGCAAATTTCCAATTTCAACTAAACATGCTAGAAATGCTCTAATTGAGCTAATTAGCTTATTGTGAGAATATTACAAACGTCTGACAAAACTGAAAAATGTAAATTTCCAATTTCAACCAAACATGCTAGAAATGCTCAAATTGAGCTAATTAGCTTATTGTGAGAATATTGCAATTGTCTGACAAAAGTGAAAAATGTAAATTTCCAATTTCAACCAAACATGCTAGAAATGCTCCAATTGAGCTAATTAGCTTATTGTGAGAATATTACAAACGTCTGACAAAACTGAAAAATGTAAACTTCCAATTTCAAGCAAACATGCTAGAAATGCTCCAATTGCGCAAATAAGCCTACTGTAAGAATTTTACAAACGTCTGACAAAGCTGAAAAATGTAAATTTCCAATTTCAACCAAACATGCTAGAAATGCTCCAATTGAGCTAATTAGCTTATTGATAGAATATTGCAATTGTCTGACAAAAGTGAAAAATGCAAATTTCCAATTTCAACTAAACATGCTAGAAATGCTCTAATTGAGCTAATTAGCTTATTTTGAGAATATTACAAACGTCTGACAAAACTGAAAAATGTAAATTTCCAATTTCAACCAAACATGCTAGAAATGCTCCAAATTCGGAAATAAGCTTACTGTAAGAAGTGTACAAACGTCTGACAAAACTGAAAAATGTAAATTTCCAATTTCAACCAAACATGCTAAAAATGCTCCAATTGAGCTAATTAGCTTATTGAGAGAATATTGCAATTGTCTGACAAAAGTGAAAAATGCAAATTTCCAATTTCAACCAAACATGCTAGAAATGCTCCAATTGAGCTAATTAGCTTATTGTGAGAATATTACAAACGTCTGACAAAACTGAAAAATGTAAATTTTCAATTTCAACCAAACATGCTAGAATTGCTCCAATTGAGCTAATTAGCTTATTGTGAGAATATTACAAACGTCCGACAAAAGTGAAAAATGTAAATTTCCAATTTGAACCAAACATGCTAGAAATGCTCAAATTGAGATAATTAGCTTATTGTTAGAATATTACAAACGTCTGACAAAAGTGAAAAATGTAAATTTCCAATTTCAACCAAACATGCTAGAAATGCTCCAATTGAGCTAATTAGCTTATTGTTAGAATATTACAAACGTCTGACAAAAGTGAAAAATGTAAATTTCCAATTTCAACCAAACATGCTAGAAATGCTCCAATTGAGCTAATTAGCTTATTGTGAGAATATTACAAACGTCTGACAAAACTGAAAAATGTAAATTTCCAATTTCAACCAAACATGCTAGAAATGCTCCAATTGAGCTAATTAGCTTATTGTGAGAATATTACAAACGTCTGACAAAAGTAAAAAATGTAAATTTCTGATTTCAACCAAACATGCTAGAAATGCTCCAATTGAGCTAATTAGCTTATTGTGAGAATATTACAAACGTCTGACAAAACTGAAAAATGTAAATTTCCAATTTCAACCAAACATGCTAGAAATGCTCCAATTGAGCTAATTAGCTTATTGTGAGAATATTGCAATTGTCTGACAAAAGTGAAAAATGTAAATTTCCAATTTCAACCAAACATGCTAGAAATGTTCCAATTGAGCTAATTAGCTTATTGTGAGAATATTGCAATTGTCTGAAAAAAGTGAAAAATGTAAATTTCCAATTTCAACCAAACATGCTAGAAATGCTCCAATTGAGCTAATTAGCTTATTGTGAGAATATTACAAACGTCTGACAAAACTGAAAAATGTAAATTTCCAATTTCAACCAAACATGCTAGAAATGCTCCAATTGAGCTAATTAGCTTATTGTGAGAATATTACAAACGTTTGACAAAATTGAAAAATTTATAATTCCAATTTCAATCAAACATGCTAGAAATGCTCCAATTGCGCAAATAAGCCTACTGTAAGATTTTTACAAACGTCTGACACAACTGAAAATTTAAATTTTCAATTTCAACCAAACATGCTAGAAATGCTCCAATTGAGCTAATTAGCTTATTGTGAGAATATTGCAATTGTTTGACAAAAGTGAAAAATGTAAACTTCCAATTTCAACCAAACATGCTAGAAATGCTCCAATTGAGCTAATTAGCTTATTGTGAGAATATTACAAACGTCTGACAAAACTGAAAAATGTAAATTTCCAATTTCAACCAAACATGCTAGAAAGGCTCCAATTGAGCTAATTAGCTTATTGTGAGAATATTGCAATTGTCTGACAAAAGCGAAAAATGTAAATTTCCAATTTCAACCAAACATGTTAGAAATGCTCCAATTGAGCTAATTAGCTTATTGTGAGAATATTACAAACGTCTGACAAAAGTGAAAAATGTAAATTTCCAATTTCAACCAAACATGCTAGAAATGCTCCAATTGAGCTAATTAGCTTATTGTGAGAATATTACAAACGTCTGACAAAACTGAAAAATGTAAATTTCCAATTTCAACCAAACATGCTAGAAAGGCTCCAATTGAGCTAATTAGCTTATTGTGAGAATATTGCAACTGTCTGACAAAAGCGAAAAATGTAAATTTCCAATTTCAACCAAACATGTTAGAAATGCTCCAATTGAGCTAATTAGCTTATTGTGAGAATATTACAAACGTCTGACAAAAGTGAAAAATGTAAATTTCCAATTTCAACCAAACATGCTAGAAATGCTCCAATTGAGCTAATTAGCTTATTGTGAGAATATTACAAACGTCTGACAAAACTGAAAAATGTAAATTTCCAATTTCAACCAAACATGCTAGAAATGCTCCAATTGAGCTAATTAGCTTATTGTGAGAATATTGCAATTGTCTGACAAAAGCGAAAAATGTAAATTTCCAATTTCAACCAAACATGCTAGAAATGCTCCAATTGAGCTAATTAGCTTATTGTGAGAATATTACAAACGTCTGACAAAACTGAAAAATGTAAATTTCCAATTTCAACCAAACATGCTAGAAATGCTCCAATTGAGCTAATTAGCTTATTGTGAGAATATTACAAACGTCTGACAAAAGTGAAAAATTTATAATTCCAATTTCAATCAAACATGCTAGAAATGCTCCAATTGCGCAAATAAGCCTACTGTAAGAATTTTACAAACGTCTGACAAAACAGAAAATTTAAAATTTCAATTTCAACCAAACATGCTAGAAATGCTCCAATTGAGCTAATTAGCTTATTGTGAGAATATTGCAATTGTTTGACAAAAGTGAAAAATGTAAACTTCCAATTTCAACCAAACATGCTAGAAATGCTCCAATTGAGCTAATTAGCTTATTGTGAGAATATTACAAACGTCTGACAAAACTGAAAAATGTAAACTTCCAATTTCAAGCAAACATGCTAGAAATGCTCCAATTGCGCAAATAAGCCTACTGTAAGAATTTTACAAACGTCTGACAAAGCTGAAAAATGTAAATTTCCAATTTCAACCAAACATGCTAGAAATGCTCCAATTGAGCTAATTAGCTTATTGATAGAATATTGCAATTGTCTGACAAAAGTGAAAAATGCAAATTTCCAATTTCAACTAAACATGCTAGAAATGCTCTAATTGAGCTAATTAGCTTATTTTGAGAATATTACAAACGTCTGACAAAACTGAAAAATGTAAATTTCCAATTTCAACCAAACATGCTAGAAATGCTCCAAATTCGGAAATAAGCTTACTGTAAGAAGTGTACAAACGTCTGACAAAACTGAAAAATGTAAATTTCCAATTTCAACCAAACATGCTAAAAATGCTCCAATTGAGCTAATTAGCTTATTGAGAGAATATTGCAATTGTCTGACAAAAGTGAAAAATGCAAATTTCCAATTTCAACCAAACATGCTAGAAATGCTCCAATTGAGCTAATTAGCTTATTGTGAGAATATTACAAACGTCTGACAAAACTGAAAAATGTAAATTTTCAATTTCAACCAAACATGCTAGAATTGCTCCAATTGAGCTAATTAGCTTATTGTGAGAATATTACAAACGTCCGACAAAAGTGAAAAATGTAAATTTCCAATTTGAACCAAACATGCTAGAAATGCTCAAATTGAGCTAATTAGCTTATTGTGAGAATATTACAAACGTCTGACAAAACTGAAAAATGTAAATTTCCAATTTCAACCAAACATGCTAGAAATGCTCCAATTGAGCTAATTAGCTTATTGTGAGAATATTACAAACGTCTGACCAAACTGAAAAATGTAAATTTCCAATTTCAACCAAACAAGCTAGAAATGCTCCAATTGAGCTAATTAGCTTATTGTGAGAATATTACAAACGTCTGACAAAACTGAAAAAAAGAAATTTCCAATTTCAACCAAACATGCTAGAAATGCTCCAATTGAGCTAATTAGCTTATTGATAGAATATTGCAATTGTCTGACAAAACTGAAAAATGTAAATTTCCAATTTCAACCAAACATGCTAGAAATGCTCCAATTGAGCTAATTAGCTTATTGTTAGAATATTACAAACGTCTGACAAAAGTGAAAAATGTAAATTTCCAATTTCAACCAAACATGCTAGAAATGCTCCAATTGAGCTAATTAGCTTATTGTGAGAATATTACAAACGTCTGACAAAACTGAAAAATGTAAATTTCCAATTTCAACCAAACATGCTAGAAATGCTCCAATTGAGCTAATTAGCTTATTGTGAGAATATTACAAACGTCTGACAAAAGTAAAAAATGTAAATTTCTGATTTCAACCAAACATGCTAGAAATGCTCCAATTGAGCTAATTAGCTTATTGTGAGAATATTACAAACGTCTGACAAAACTGAAAAATGTAAATTTCCAATTTCAACCAAACATGCTAGAAATGCTCCAATTGAGCTAATTAGCTTATTGTGAGAATATTGCAATTGTCTGACAAAAGTGAAAAATGTAAATTTCCAATTTCAACCAAACATGCTAGAAATGTTCCAATTGAGCTAATTAGCTTATTGTGAGAATATTGCAATTGTCTGACAAAAGTGAAAAATGTAAATTTCCAATTTCAACCAAACATGCTAGAAATGCTCCAATTGAGCTAATTAGCTTATTGTGAGAATATTACAAACGTCTGACAAAACTGAAAAATGTAAATTTCCAATTTCAACCAAACATGCTAGAAATGCTCCAATTGAGCTAATTAGCTTATTGTGAGAATATTACAAACGTCTGACAAAATTGAAAAATTTATAATTCCAATTTCAATCAAACATGCTAGAAATGCTCCAATTGCGCAAATAAGCCTACTGTAAGAATTTTACAAACGTCTGACACAACTGAAAATTTAAATTTTCAATTTCAACCAAACATGCTAGAAATGCTCCAATTGAGCTAATTAGCTTATTGTGAGAATATTGCAATTGTTTGACAAAAGTGAAAAATGTAAACTTCCAATTTCAACCAAACATGCTAGAAATGCTCCAATTGAGCTAATTAGCTTATTGTGAGAATATTACAAACGTCTGACAAAACTGAAAAATGTAAATTTCCAATTTCAACCAAACATGCTAGAAAGGCTCCAATTGAGCTAATTAGCTTATTGTGAGAATATTGCAATTGTCTGACAAAAGCGAAAAATGTAAATTTCCAATTTCAACCAAACATGTTAGAAATGCTCCAATTGAGCTAATTAGCTTATTGTGAGAATATTACAAACGTCTGACAAAAGTGAAAAATGTAAATTTCCAATTTCAACCAAACATGCTAGAAATGCTCCAATTGAGCTAATTAGCTTATTGTGAGAATATTACAAACGTCTGACAAAACTGAAAAATGTAAATTTCCAATTTCAACCAAACATGCTAGAAAGGCTCCAATTGAGCTAATTAGCTTATTGTGAGAATATTGCAATTGTCTGACAAAAGCGAAAAATGTAAATTTCCAATTTCAACCAAACATGTTAGAAATGCTCCAATTGAGCTAATTAGTTTATTGTGAGAATATTACAAACGTCTGACAAAAGTGAAAAATGTAAATTTCCAATTTCAACCAAACATGCTAGAAATGCTCCAATTGAGCTAATTAGCTTATTGTGAGAATATTACAAACGTCTGACAAAACTGAAAAATGCAAATTTCCAATTTCAACCAAACATGCTAGAAATGCTCCAATTGAGCTAATTAGCTTATTGTGAGAATATTGCAATTGTCTGACAAAAGCGAAAAATGTAAATTTCCAATTTCAACCAAACATGCTAGAAATGCTCCAATTGAGCTAATTAGCTTATTGTGAGAATATTACAAACGTCTGACAAAACTGAAAAATGTAAATTTCCAATTTCAACCAAACATGCTAGAAATGCTCCAATTGAGCTAATTAGCTTATTGTGAGAATATTACAAACGTCTGACAAAAGTGAAAAATTTATAATTCCAATTTCAATCAAACATGCTAGAAATGCTCCAATTGCGCAAATAAGCCTACTGTAAGAATTTTACAAACGTCTGACAAAACTGAAAATTTAAAATTTCAATTTCAACCAAACATGCTAGAAATGCTCCAATTGAGCTAATTAGCTTATTGTGAGAATATTGCAATTGTTTGACAAAAGTGAAAAATGTAAACTTCCAATTTCAACCAAACATGCTAGAAATGCTCCAATTGAGCTAATTAGCTTATTGTGAGAATATTACAAACGTCTGACAAAACTGAAAAATGTAAATTTCCAATTTCAACCAAACATGCTAGAAAGGCTCCAATTGAGCTAATTAGCTTATTGTGAGAATATTGCAATTGTCTGACAAAAGCGAAAAATGTAAATTTCCAATTTCAACCAAACATGTTAGAAATGCTCCAATTGAGCTAATTAGCTTATTGTGAGAATATTACAAACGTCTGACAAAAGTGAAAAATGTAAATTTCCAATTTCAACCAAACATGCTAGAAATGCTCCAATTGAGCTAATTAGCTTATTGTGAGAATATTACAAACGTCTGACAAAACTGAAAAATGTAAATTTCCAATTTCAACCAAACATGCTAGAAATGCTCCAATTGAGCTAATTAGCTTATTGTGAGAATATTGCAATTGTCTGACAAAAGCGAAAAATGTAAATTTCCAATTTCAACCAAACATGCTAGAAATACTCCAATTGAGCTAATTAGCTTATTGTGAGAATATTACAAACGTCTGACAAAAGTAAAAAATGTAAATTTCTGATTTCAACCAAACATGCTAGAAATGCTCCAATTGAGCTAATTAGCTTATTGTGAGAATATTACAAACGTCTGACAAAACTGAAAAATAGAAATTTCCAATTTCAACCAAACATGCTAGAAAGGCTCCAATTGAGCTAATTAGCTTATTGTGAAAATATTGCAATTGTCTGACAAAAGTGAAAAATGTAAATTTCCAATTTCAACCAAACATGCTAGAAATGCTCCAATTGAGCTAATTAGCTTATTGTGAAAATATTGCAATTGTCTGACAAAAGTGAAAAATGTAAATTTCCAATTTCAACCAAACATGCTAGAAATGTTCCAATTGAGCTAATTAGCTTATTGTGAGAATATTGCAATTGTCTGACAAAAGTGAAAAATGCAAATTTCCAATTTCAACCAAACATGCTAGAAAGGTTCCCATTGAGCTAATTAGCTTATTGTGAGAATATTGCAATTGTCTGACAAAAGTGAAAAATGTAAATTTTCAATTTCAACCAAACATGCTAGAAAGGTTCCCATTGAGCTAATTAGCTTATTGTGAGAATATTGCAATTGTCTGACAAAAGTGAAAAATGTAAATTTTCAATTTCAACCAAACATGCTAGAAATGCTCCAATTGAGCTAATTAGCTTATTGTGAGAATATTGCAATTGTCTGACAAAAGTGAAAAATGTAAATTTCCAATTTCAACCAAACATGCTAGAAATGCTCCAATTGAGCTAATTAGCTTATTGTGAGAATATTACAAACGTCTGACAAAACTGAAAAAATGTAAATTTCCAATTTCAACCAAACATGCTAAAAATGCTCCAATTGAGCTAATTAGCTTATTGAGAGAATATTGCAATTGTCTGACAAAAGTGAAAAATGTAAATTTCCAATTTCAACCAAACATGCTAGAAATGCTCCAAATTCGGAAATAAGCTTACTGTAAGAAGTGTACAAACGTCTGACAAAACTGAAAAATGTAAATTTCCAATTTCAACCAAACATGCTAAAAATGCTCCAATTGAGCTAATTAGCTTATTGAGAGAATATTGCAATTGTCTGACAAAAGTGAAAAATGCAAATTTCCAATTTCAACCAAACATGCTAGAAATGCTCCAATTGAGCTAATTAGCTTATTGTGAGAATATTACAAACGTCTGACAAAACTGAAAAATGTAAATTTTCAATTTCAACCAAACATGCTAGAATTGCTCCAATTGAGCTAATTAGCTTATTGTGAGAATATTACAAACGTCCGACAAAAGTGAAAAATGTAAATTTCCAATTTCAACCAAACATGCTAGAAATGCTCCAATTGAGCTAATTAGCTTATTGTGAGAATATTACAAACGTCTGACCAAACTGAAAAATGTAAATTTCCAATTTCAACCAAACAAGCTAGAAATGCTACAATTGAGCTAATTAGCTTATTGAGAGAATATTGCAATTGTCTGACAAAAGTGAAAAATGCAAATTTCCAATTTCAACCAAACATGCTAGAAAGGTTCCCATTGAGCTAATTAGCTTATTGTGAGAATATTGCAATTGTCTGACAAAAGTGAAAAATGTAAATTTTCAATTTCAACCAAACATGCTAGAAATGCTCCAATTGAGCTAATTAGCTTATTGTGAGAATATTGCAATTGTCTGACAAAAGTGAAAAATGTAAATTTCCAATTTCAACCAAACATGCTAGAAATGCTCCAATTGAGCTAATTAGCTTATTGTGAGAATATTACAAACGTCTGACAAAACTGAAAAAATGTAAATTTCCAATTTCAACCAAACATGCTAAAAATGCTCCAATTGAGCTAATTAGCTTATTGAGAGAATATTGCAATTGTCTGACAAAAGTGAAAAATGTAAATTTCCAATTTCAACCAAACATGCTAGAAATGCTCCAAATTCGGAAATAAGCTTACTGTAAGAAGTGTACAAACGTCTGACAAAACTGAAAAATGTAAATTTCCAATTTCAACCAAACAGGCTAAAAATGCTCCAATTGAGCTAATTAGCTTATTGAGAGAATATTGCAATTGTCTGACAAAAGTGAAAAATGCAAATTTCCAATTTCAACCAAACATGCTAGAAATGCTCCAATTGAGCTAATTAGCTTATTGTGAGAATATTACAAACGTCTGACAAAACTGAAAAATGTAAATTTTCAATTTCAACCAAACATGCTAGAATTGCTCCAATTGAGCTAATTAGCTTATTGTGAGAATATTACAAACGTCCGACAAAAGTGAAAAATGTAAATTTCCAATTTCAACCAAACATGCTAGAAATGCTCCAATTGAGCTAATTAGCTTATTGTGAGAATATTACAAACGTCTGACCAAACTGAAAAATGTAAATTTCCAATTTCAACCAAACAAGCTAGAAATGCTCCAATTGAGCTAATTAGCTTATTGAGAGAATATTGCAATTGTCTGACAAAAGTGAAAAATGCAAATTTCCAATTTCAACCAAACATGCTAGAAATGCTCCAATTGAGCTAATTAGCTTATTGTGAGAATATTGCAATTGTCTGACAAGAGCGAAAAATGTAAATTTCCAATTTCAACCAAACATGCTAGAAATACTCCAATTGAGCTAATTAGCTTATTGTGAGAATATTACAAACGTCTGACAAAAGTAAAAAATGTAAATTTCTGATTTCAACCAAACATGCTAGAAATGCTCCAATTGAGCTAATTAGCTTATTGTGAGAATATTACAAACGTCTGACAAAACTGAAAAATAGAAATTTCCAATTTCAACCAAACATGCTAGAAAGGCTCCAATTGAGCTAATTAGCTTATTGTGAAAATATTGCAATTGTCTGACAAAAGTGAAAAATGTAAATTTCCAATTTCAACCAAACATGCTAGAAATGCTCCAATTGAGCTAATTAGCTTATTGTGAAAATATTGCAATTGTCTGACAAAAGTGAAAAATGTAAATTTCCAATTTCAACCAAACATGCTAGAAATGTTCCAATTGAGCTAATTAGCTTATTGTGAGAATATTCAATTGTCTGACAAAAGTGAAAAATGCAAATTTCCAATTTCAACCAAACATGCTAGAAATGCTCAAATTGAGCTAATTAGCTTATTGTGAGAATATTACAAACGTCTGACAAAACTGAAAAATGTAAATTTCCAATTTCAACCAAACATGCTAGAAATGTTCCCATTGAGCTAATTAGCTTATTGTGAGAATATTGCAATTGTCTGACAAAAGTGAAAAATGTAAATTTCCAATTTCAACCAAACATGCTAGAAATGCTCCAATTGAGCTAATTAGCTTATTGTGAGAATATTACAAACGTCTGACAAAACTGAAAAAATGTACATTTCCAATTTCAACCAAACATGCTAGAAATGCTCCAATTGAGCTAATTAGCTTATTGAGAGAATATTGCAATTGTCTGACAAAAGCGAAAAATGCAAATTTCCAATTTCAACTAAACATGCTAGAAATGCTCAAATTGAGCTAATTAGCTTATTGTGAGAATATTACAAACGTCTGACAAAAGTGAAAAATTTATAATTCCAATTTCAATCAAACATGCTAGAAATGCTCCAATTGCGCAAATAAGCCTACTGTAAGAATTTTAAAAACGTCTGACAAAACTGAAAATTTAAATTTTCAATTTCAACCAAACATGCTAGATATGCTCCAATTGAGCTAATTAGCTTATTGTGAGAATATTACAAACGTCTGACAAAACTGAAAAATGTAAATTTCCAATTTCAACCAAACATGCTAGAAAGGCTCCAATTGAGCTAATTAGCTTATTGTGAGAATATTGCAATTGTCTGACAAAAGCGAAAAATGTAAATTTCCAATTTCAACCAAACATGTTAGAAATGCTCCAATTGAGCTAATTAGCTTATTGTGAGAATATTACAAACGTCTGACAAAAGTGAAAAATGTAAATTTCCAATTTCAACCAAACATGCTAGAAATGCTCCAATTGAGCTAATTAGCTTATTGTGAGAATATTACAAACGTCTGACAAAACTGAAAAATGTAAATTTCCAATTTCAACCAAACATGCTAGAAAGGCTCCAATTGAGCTAATTAGCTTATTGTGAGAATATTGCAATTGTCTGACAAAAGCGAAAAATGTAAATTTCCAATTTCAACCAAACATGTTAGAAATGCTCCAATTGAGCTAATTAGTTTATTGTGAGAATATTACAAACGTCTGACAAAAGTGAAAAATGTAAATTTCCAATTTCAACCAAACATGCTAGAAATGCTCCAATTGAGCTAATTAGCTTATTGTGAGAATATTACAAACGTCTGACAAAACTGAAAAATGCAAATTTCCAATTTCAACCAAACATGCTAGAAATGCTCCAATTGAGCTAATTAGCTTATTGTGAGAATATTGCAATTGTCTGACAAAAGCGAAAAATGTAAATTTCCAATTTCAACCAAACATGCTAGAAATGCTCCAATTGAGCTAATTAGCTTATTGTGAGAATATTACAAACGTCTGACAAAACTGAAAAATGTAAATTTCCAATTTCAACCAAACATGCTAGAAATGCTCCAATTGAGCTAATTAGCTTATTGTGAGAATATTACAAACGTCTGACAAAAGTGAAAAATTTATAATTCCAATTTCAATCAAACATGCTAGAAATGCTCCAATTGCGCAAA